>NW_028327174.1:30869487-31172517 GCF_987537825.1 Furipterus horrens
TAGATTATTTGGCATTCTCTTATAAAGCTAAACATACATAGTCTTACCAGATCTTACCACATGACCCTGCAGTCATGACCATTGATATGTACCCAGATGAGCTGACAACTTATATCCACACAAAAACCTGAACATGAATGTTTATAGCAGCTTTACTCATACCTGCCAAAACTAGAAGCAGCCAAGATGATATCCTTTAGGTGAATGAATAAACAAACTGTGGCCCACTCATATAATGGAAAATTATTCAGCAGCAAAAAATATATAGATGACTATTACATGCATGTTGCTAAGTCAAAGAAGCAACATGCTTCTTCCTTGTATAGAATTCCCATAGACATGCTGGAATAGGCAAAACTATAGAGGCAGTACAAAGGTCAGGGTCTTTGGGGAAGGGTAGGAGGGTTGAACAGTGAAGCGTAGATACTTAGGTTGGTGAAACTATTCTACATGTCACTGAGATTGTGGTGACATGACACTGGGCATTTGTCAAAACCCATTGAACTTTGCAGCAAAAAGAGTGAAACCTCTATGCAAATACAAAAAAACTCATTTAAGAGGTCAAGGGAGCCCAGGATGGAATGCAGACTGTGACAAAAGAATCTACTACAGATTTTTGACACAACCTTACATGAAGACATGGGGCAACAAGGTGCTGACCTAAGTAGCTTTGGAAATGCAGGAGTCTGTAAAGCTCAAGAAAGTCTGAAGATGTCGTGCAAAATAAACATTTGAGTCAGGTCATCGAAAGCAAGGGAACTCTGAGAGACTGTCTCAGGCAAGAGGAGTCCTAGCCTAATTTTGATCCCTGCATCTGAAATGCTGCTGAGTGCCTTCTCCCACAACCATTGGATCCTGGAGGTAAAGGTCTGCTCTGCTTTTTCCTCTGGGATTTTATTCTAGGCTGTTGGCACACTATATGCTTCTGATGCTTGAGATTACACCGGTAATAAAAATGATGTCACAACTGCCACCTGGTGGACAGTGAGATGTGAGAAGCCTCCCAATTTCAGAGCTGTTAAAACATTTTTTTTTAAGTGTTTCTTAGAATAAATGAAATAGCGTACACTCCATGTATGTTTATATACTTGTTCTTATTGTGAGATGGTGTGCTCTGACCTTTTGAGCACCAGCAACTCATTTGGGAAATCTGGGGCTCAGTCTGCTGCTGTGGTGGTTTATTTCGTTAGATTTAATAGCTGCTAAATTCTTTTCTTTTTTACATAAGGTTTAATTTGGCATTTCTTAAAAGCAGGGTACATATGTCACTGAAATTTTTTAAAAGAATTTGTGGCAGATAAACTTAAATTGTCTTCCATTTTAGAGTTTTATAAAATATTCCTAAATAAATATGACTGACATGGGATTTTAGGCAGTTTACGTTAGGAACTGTTGCCACTTAAAGCATTTTCAGTAATTACCAGCCAGCATTCTCAACTTAGGATGAGGCTGAGTTGCTTTAAAAAAAAAAAAAAAACTCTCAAATATAACGATTTTTGGGCAAGTTGTACACGGGAGGTGAGCCAGGTTGGGCGTTCGCCTTTGTGGCCCATATTTTTCTTCCATGTAGCCTTGCTACCGGTTATGATAGTGCGTGGCGGCAAGTCTACGGCTGAATTCTGCCACGCATCCTATTACTAAGTAGGTACAGAAACAGTCACTTAGCCTGTTTTTGTAAGAATAGTGAAGTCCTCCTCTGCCTTGTGTCCTTTTTCGGCATGCTAACAAGCACCTCACATTGACATATTCCGACAGGGAGATATTCTGACAGGGAGATCAGCTAACGTAATAGGGTCAGGCATCAGAATCCTTCACTGAGAGGAACAAAGAACCAAGGGAAATTCTGCAGCAGGTCACTATTCCAAAGGTGTTTGGAGGCTGCGGTAGCTAAATTTTTGTTTTCTATTTATGCACGTGCCTTCTAGCCACCCATATACTTTGAATATTCCTCATTGCACCATAAAAAATATTTTCAACATCTTTTATGCTAATGAACCCTCTGATACAGATTTAAATAGTGGTATTTGAAGTACTTGTGTGATGATCTTAGTTGCCCTGAAGGGGGATCGCTGGTAGGGTATTTATCATATTAACCAACTACTGTTCTCCATTCGTTATAGAGAAGAATTTCAAAGTTAAGTATGTGAATAAAGTGTTCTTGTTTTAATATATATTACGTGTTGGAAAATACAGCTAGTGGATAAAAAACCGATTTTATAGATCCGGCTTAGGATGAGGCTAAGTTGCTTTTAAAAAATAAAATAACTCTGAGACACCATTAATAGTACAAGTGATACTCCCTCCTCCATGGCACCATCTCAGATATGGCCAGGACTGATCGAAGTGGAGAACTCTGGTTTAAATGAATGGCTTTTCTGGGCAGAATTCTACTATTAACTTTTCTCACTTCCTTCTATTATAAGTAGTTGGTGCTCTTATTTGGTAGATAAGCTAGGTCTACCTTTGGACTAAATTCTTAAAAAGACGTCATCCCAAGGAAAATACCGCCCTTCTTTATAACCAAATAGTGTCATATGACATTTTAAAAATAATTTGTTGCAGGTAAACTTAAATTCTCTTCAATTTTAGAGTTTTATAAAATATTCCTAAATAAATATGACTGACATGGAATTTAGGCAGTTACCTCAGAGGACTGTTTCCACTTAAAACATTTTCAGTAATTATCAGCCAGTATTCTCATATAGTAAAATTAATATGATAATCCTTCAAAAGCATATGGCTTTAAATATATATGTACATTCTAACAGAATTCATGTCATTAATTTGTGGAATATCTATGCTTTGTATTTTATAAGTTTCATAAATGTAATTAGAGTCTGTCAGAATTGGAGTAACCTCTCTTTTAGCCACAGTGCGGCCACGATTTCAAGACAATAGGGACAGACACTAGTAAAAGGATTTTTCCATTTCCTTTATTCCATACTCTATGAACGCCTTTCAGGACCTGGCTATTGCCTGCACTGCTGATTCCAGTCTTTTCCCCTACGAGTGAGAATCTCACTATCTAAATTCTTATGGTCCCCAGAACTGCTTGCGTTTGCTTCATCTTTGTAGAGACATGATGCTGGCCCCAGAGCCCCCACCAACTCCTACAGGACAGGGGAGAAGTGTGCACCTCCTCCTTGCATTACTTTCCTCAGGGCAGAAATTCTGGAACATTGACAGAACTTGCTTACCACATCTGCAACGTTTGCAAACAAGTAAAATTTCTAGACAAGATGGAGATTTAATTGCGAAATTTGTGGGGTTTTAATATAAACTTTAATATAAAATTGCAAGTGTTGGTTGTTTTCCTTTGTTACCTTATACTGTATGGGCCGCCTTCTGAGAAGGACCACTCTTAGACTTGTGGAACTTCGCTTTAAAACAACAGCAGTAGTAAACAATCTGTTGATGTCATCTTGTGAGAAGCAAAAAAAAAATATATATATATATATATATATATATATATCAGAGGGTCCTAACCGTTCAAGGAATTTCCGGGAGGATCTCCATAACATCAGACAGTTAGGGTCTCTTTCATTTGTGATTTACATCAGAATGCTTTTCAAATTCTCTTTCTCTTGAACAAGCTTGGGTGAGCAATTCTATTCATAGTGTGGGAATTAATCTGAATTTCAGTATGCTTATATTTTAAATCTCAGAAAGCTGGATGTAATGAAGAAAACCCCAGATTATGTCTAGTCAAAGGAAGAATTATAGAATAGTCTACTGTATTAAAGCAAGCTGAAATATTACTGACGAGGGTCAGTTAAATTCCAAAGCACATCTTTACATAGTTCATATTATAGCTTCATCAATTATTTGTTAATTGCTGTAAAATTCATATAGCATGAAATTACCCATTGTAAGGTACAGTTTAGTGACATTTAATACATTAACAGTGATGGGCAACCACCACCTCTTCTAGTTACAGAATATTTTCATCACCCCCAAAGTAAATGATATGCTCATTAAGCAGTCACTCCCTGTTTCCCCCTTCCCCACAGCCCCTGGCAACCATTAGTCTGCTTTCTGTCTATATGGATTTACATCTTCTGGGTATTTCTTATAAATGGAATCATACGATATGTGACCTTGGCATCTGCCTTCTTTCACTTAACATAATGGTACTGAGGCTCGCCCATGCTGTAGCATCTATCAGTCATACTTCATTCTTTTTCCATTTGTACCAACACTAAACATTTATGCTGGGATTCTGAACAGGTTCTGGGGCTTCCAGATTAAATTTTGAACAATCAGGAATTGTTGTTGTTAGTAACAGTAGTGTATATTGCTTTATGAAACTTCAAAGGCAGCCTGTGAGACTAATCTATTTATTCATTTCTTGTGTTGTCTTTTATTTCTAATATGTAAATAATACTTTTAAAATATTTAGCCAACATAGGAATCAGAGAGTATTAGATACACAGAGAGATTACAAGATGTCTTTTATTTGATAGTAATCTATCTACTACATAAGGAAGTTGGTTATATCTTTCCAGCTCCCTTTGGGTATAGCTTTTCGTTTCTTTTTCTCTTGTGCAGAACTTAAAGGTTTTGGCCCTGCAGCCTTCCTTCTGTTTCTCGTTGTTAATGTTCTGCAGTTACTTAATGCACTGACCTGTTTTTTCTATACTAAATTAGATTTGATTGGTTTAAATGTGGTTTATTAACTTGTCGTGGAATGGGGTGGGCCACTCTTGGTGCCTGGCACACTGCTGTCCTCCCCGCCCTCCCACTTTTCTCCCGTTGGAGACTGCAGCTTTTGTCCTGGTGGCTTTTCTTCCAGGTGCTCTGGGAAGGTCAGCCTCCTGCGCCCCAGGGTACGGGCGAGAATTATTCTTGGGAAGGCTGCCCTATTTCCTACACCAGTGATCGGTTTAACCCAGTCGTGGAGGGAGCCAGGAGAGAAAATGAAGACATTCCAGCTTTGTGCTTTTATTTGTAGTGGTGAGGTTGTCAGTGTAAGTTTATAAGTCCTGTTTTATAGTAAGCAAAACTGCTTTATGGAAAAATCAGCTTTCTCAAGGGCATTTGAAAAATCCAAATGCTCGCCAGCCCTCTATGTGACTTAATAAAACTGCTGCTAAATCTCTCTAGTAGCTCTCCAGGCCATCCAGGTAACACCTCGGCTCCTCTGTCTCAGGTTCACAAAGTTCCACCCTGCGCTTCACCTACCCTTTCTAAACCACTGCACTGTAACCAAGCCAAACGAGCCATCTTATTTTCCCTGTAATATTTTTTTTTTCATCGTGACTTTTCTGTTTTCTGCTCTCCAGGTTCTTCTACCCGTAGTTGACAGGGGTTCCCGCGCAAAGCCCACTTATATTTATCTCGGCTGTTTTGAGCTCAGAACATTAATAGTTATTGCTTATTGGGCTTTAATTACGTATCAAATACTGTTGTAAGGACTTTAGTGTTTCCATTCATTTAATCCTCATAGCAGTTCTATGGTGAAGGTGTTCTTGTTATACCCACTTCAGAGGTGAAGAACTGAGGAGGCACAGAGAGGTTTGGCAGGTTTCCGAAGGCCTGACCCAAGACTTTGGTTCCAGAATTTATTCATGCTATAGCACATCATATTCTTATTTGTATTCGAGTTACGCACTTATTTACCCACAACTAGTTTGAATATTTTTTAAAAATTCTTTCATAAGATCTGGCAAATGCTTTTTTTAGAGAAGAAGCAATATTCTTGATAAATCTTGGTTGAGTGAATTAAGCAAACTATTACTAGTAGTCAAAGAAAGGAAATCCCAACCCAGTTTTGTTTGATTGTTTTTCTTTTTAACACTACGCAGCAATATGTGTAACATTTCCAGTACATTTAACGGTTCAAGGAATTTATGCAAAGGGGTGTAAAAACAGTCAAAAGATATTATGCCTCTAGTGCCAGAAATGTGAGTATAGGAAAGTGGCAAGTTCAAACCTGTTTTGTTTTGGTTTTAAGGGAGAGTTTCCATGCCTCAATAAAACTTGGCCTTGGCAGGCAAATGGTCTTGGTTGTAGTTGTTGCCACGAGACTTTCTGATGATGTCATATAATATGATGATGAAGAAAGGACAGCTTATGAAGTTAATTTCTTTCTCAGGAAAGTATAGATAAAAGTACCTCCTAGGTCCCAAGGCTATAGCTTGGTCATGAGTTTCCATAATGTATTCTGCCCTGTTATGTGGCAGTGAAAAAATTTTTTACATGCATATTTTCTTGCTTCCTTGCAAGAGAGGAAGCAACAGCTTCTAATTGAGTAAATTAAGCCAGCACACAAAGCAGCCATTATAGTAGTTTTTTTGAGGTCTTTTTTTTGTTCATAATGAAACTGGTAACACAGTCACGTGTTTGATTTTATCCCTACATCAAAAACAGTCCATGTCTTTTCGAGGCAGATGGTACAAATGTAGAATCAACTTAGTACCCGAATAATAAAGATTTTATTGGTAAATCACTCTTTGTAGAAAATGACTTTAGATTTTGTTTTGTTTTGTTTTTTCAGAATGAAAATATATCTATATACAGATACAGTTTAAGTCACAAACTATCACTCAAAAATGTGTCTTCACCCAGAGTTGAAATTGGGGCCTAAGCAAGGAAACTAGAGCTGGATTTCTATTTGTTTTCTTACTATATACCTTGGTTGTTGATTTATTATTTCATTATTCATCTACATGTTCTTGGGTCTGAATTTCTTTACTGTGTTAGAATTTAAGATATTCTTTCATAAGACACATGCACTTGGCCCTTGAACAACACAGTTTGAACTGTACAGATCCACTTAAACCCAGATTGTTGTTTTTTTTTTCCCTGATAAGTATGTGCAGTACTATAAATGTATTTTCTCTTCCTTATGGTTTTCTTAATCTGTTCTTCTCTCTGGCTTACTTTATTGTAAGAATACAGTATGTAATACATGAGATGCAGAATGTGTTAATTAACTGTCGATGTTATTGATAAGGTTCCCAGTCAACAGTAGGCAAATAGTAATTAACTTTTGGGGGAGTAAAAATTTATAGGTGGATGTTTGAGTGCATGAGGGTTAGTGCCGCAACCTCCACATTGTTAAAGGTTGATCTGTATTTCCAAATTGCATTTTATATTAGTTACTATTATACATTTAAATACAAAATTAATAAATTAGTGAGTTTCCATACTACATTTATTGCACATTTACTCTTTGACTTGAAATTTTACTAGAAGTGTAACAGGTAAGGTGAAAATATAGAGTCCAGAGCCTATTTAAAAATTCACTACTCAGAATATCTTTTTTTCCTATCAGGTGAAATTATTTTGAAGCACCCAGAGAGAGGGTTCAGATATTCAAAGGAGATGTGAATATAACTAGGCATTACACCTAGAAATCAGAAGTGGAGATTTCATATGGTAATAGGAAGAGGGAAGGAAGAGGATCAATTTTAATGCCCTCATCATTGTCATTTAGATTTACCTCTCTTGTTTGTATTTCATTGTGTGAATGAATTTATTAGAATTAATCCATTCTCAATGAGTATATGCTTTTTTATTTATTGTGCAAAAGAGTTTATATACATCCCTGCTCTCAGGTTCTTTGAGATGTAAGTATGCCTGACAGCAATTTTGTTGGTCACACCAATTATTCCTGATTTATAGTTTTGGACCCACCTGAGAGAGAGGTGGGGGAAATCTCTCTGAGGAGGTAACATTCATGCTGGACTCCCTAATTGTGCAATTTGGTGATATACGCAAGTTATGACAGTTTAAAAGGAGAAAGTCATGCCCTGGCTGGTGTGGCTCAGTGGATTGAGTGCTGGCCTGTGAACTGAAGGGTTGCCAGTTTGATTCCCAGTCAGGGCACATTCCTAGGTTGCAGGCCAGGTCCCCAGATCGGGGAGTGCAAGAGGCAACCAATCGATGTGTGTCTTGCACATCAATGTTTCTCTCCCTCTCTTTCTACCATCTCCGTCTCTCTCCCTTCTTCTCTCTCTAAAAATAAATAAGTACAATCTTAAAAAAAAAAAAATGGAGGAAGTCATGGCAACCAATCTCACACAAAAAAATTGTGAAAACTTAAAAAGAATTGGAAAAAGATATAAACTAAAGGGAATATAACATGGCTAAGTCAAGGCCTTATTAAATCAGCCTTAGAGAGCCAACTTTGTTTATTGGTGTCTGGAGAAGTGCATATTTTTAAATTAGAAGGTTCTGAATCCTATTAAGACACAAGCATGTTTTAGTAGCTACTGGTCCTGGGGAAGAAGATTCTAATGATATGAAGGACTTTTCATTATAATTGGTCCCTTTCTAAACACATGTTTATGGACTAATACGATGCTTAAATCATTGAACTCTTCCAATTATTTTCCAAGAGTTTGCAGTGTTGTGAAATTTTAGCTCTAATACAACAGCAAGATGAAACAGCCCTGGAACATTTCTTGGGTAGCAAATTGAGAATATCTGAACTGTTATGTCAAATAAGCATGACTAACAGTGTTTAGAAATTATTGGCCCAACATTTACGTTGTCTTGCTCGGGGGCATAGTTTGTTTCTACACTGAATTTCAGTTAATATAATGGTTAGTGCAGTAAGTATATTTAAAACCTATCTGAGGTTATCATCAGATATAAGTGTTTAATTTTTGTGAGTTGATTACCTGATTACCACTTATTAACAGAAGATGAGGGTGTGAGCGAATGTATTTTTTAATTATTTTAGAGTTTTGTAATTATCGTTGCTGTGGTGTTACTGTTTAAATAATGAAGATAGAGTATGTGGTACGTATGCTAAAATAAGTGAACCTGGAAACTTGGGATGAAAAGAAAAGGAGAATAACAGTATTCCTATTGTGTTGGCCAAGAAGTTCATTTGTTTTTTTCCATACAATGACTCTAGTAGTGCTTAGTTAGCTTTAACTTCATTTGAAATGAGTTTGTTAGACTGTATTGTGAGAGCTGTCATTTCAGATGTGCGTTTATAAAAACATCAAATTGGTGAATTCTTGTAGCCATTTTAATATTAAAGGTGGAAGGAAACACACAACATTTTGGGCATATTAGGCTTTGTTATTTCAAGAAAGATAAAAATGCAACCAAAACACCCAAAAAAAGATGTGTGCAGTGTACGGAGAAGGTGCCGTGACTGGTCGAATGTGCCAAAAGTGGTTTGCGAAGTTGTGTGCCGGAGGTTTCTTGCTGGACGGTCGGGTGAACCAGTTGAAGTTAACAGAGATCAAATTGATACGTTAATTGAGAGCAGGCAACGTTATACCACCGCGTGGGTGATAGCCACCATACTCAGAATATCCAAATCAATAAAGTTATTGGTGAAAATAAAAAGTATGTCTTTTATTTTACAAAACAAAAAAACCATATGGACTTTTTGGCCAACCCGATACCTTGCCGCTGTGCAACTTTGTAGCTGAATATTGTGTTATGATAAGAAATACATTTGGGTTTTGTCCCCAGTTTTTTTGGCACAGAGCTACTCAGACTCTTGGAATTTCCTGAATGATCAGAGTCTCTTTTGTCATTCATGAAGCGACTTGCGAGTGGGGACCCTAGATTGCCTCAGTGTTTGGAGGGTTGGAACTTTCAGCCCCACTCACTGACCTCCAGGAAGGGGACGTGGAGGGTTGAGAAAGGGGCTGCAACAAGATTTGATGAGCTTCCTGGTTGTGAATTCATCTACCTGCCAGGAGGTTGGTACACACCACTTCCATGGGGACAGAAGCTCCTGTCCCTTCCAGACCCTGTCCTGTGTACCTTTCCACCTGACTGTTCATCTATATCCTTTATAATAAATTAATGAACACACCTTAATGTTCTCTGAGTTCTGTGAGCCCCTCTAACAAGTTAATCGAACCCGAGGAGGGAGTCACAGCAACCTCCCATTTATAGGCAGTAGTAGCACAGGTAACCTGGACTTAGGACTGGACTGTCTATACAGTGGAGGCTGTCTCGTAGGACTGAGCCCTTCGCCTAGAGTTCTGATGCTGTCTGCAGGTAGATAGGGTGAGAATTGAGTTAACTACTTGGCAGTATTGGAAAAAACACACTTTGTAAATAGGCACTTGTGCTCTTCTTATTTTTCCTGATCTGAAGAATTGTACTAAATGACCTAGGAGATAAAAATCAGTAATCAACTGATGTAACATTTGAGTGCCTCATGTTATACAGAACTGTTGGGCACTGTATGGAAAAGAGATTGGTAGGAGATCTATTTCTTACCCATCAAGAACCTCCATTTTTGATATTAGTGATGAATACATTAGCACCAAATTATGGACACAAATTAGTGGGTGCTGGGTTGAGTCATTTGGATTAAAGCCTGCTTTACAAAGTGAACACTGGGAAGCCAGGTCACATAAGTCAAAGTCAAGGGTGGAATTTTCAAGAAGTGAGTGGTCACTTTAAATGTAAGAACTGAAAAGGGATAACTGTCACACCTGATCCTCAGTCACTGTCTCAAACTCACTGGGGGGCAGGGAAGGGGGCCACACTGGAACACATTATTTTTGGCAGCCCTCACCGGACTTCTTTTTCTGTGGCTTTTCAGTGAAGTATGATTCCTGCCCTATAGTCTGGAGATACATGGTTAATTGAGATTGAGGGTTCTTGCCAATTTAAGGAAGTTTATTAGCTCCGACAAAGGTGGAGCGCCCTTTCATATCTGCCTCAACTTTGTTTCCCAAAAAGTGGTTTGGACAGAGTTGAGAAAGCTAAACCAGCCATCGCTGACATTTGGGAAAAGCAGGACAGAATTTTATAAGGCATTTGTGAGAATTGCCCTATGGTATGCATTTCTTTTTTCTTAAGTGAATAATTTCTCTTTATAGGTGTAAATTTTAGAGTGCATCTTAAATTTGTACTTGTACAACTACTGCTCTCTCTAGCTAAGATCTCTTGAAATAGGCCAGCTGTCATTTACATTGCTGATCATCATTTTTCCAGATTTCCCCCCAGGCATTTAGCCACTTCCTCTTCTGTGCTGCACAAATCGGGTTATGTTATAATGATCTGTTTACAGCTCTCTCTCTCTTCCCCTAATAAACAGTCAGTTTGAGGCTGTTACGGCCTTGAGAGGAGGAACCTTATCTTATTCCCTCTTTTATGTTCGTTGCCTGACCAGTTTTTCCCTGTGGATGCACTGTAATCATTGGGTGGGTGAAGAGGAGCCTGAGCCTCCCCAGTCCTTGAGGAATAGTGCAGGGTGCTGGTAATTCCATACCCCAAACATTTGGTCAACTTGGTCGTTCTCCGTATTCCTGTTTGTCTCTTACACTCTCTTGACAGATCTCTGCTGCTTCATTGTTGATTGTTTTTCTCCTGACAGCGCTATGCAGAACCACTCTGTCGCTGTGTGATTCTGCAAACATATTCTGTTGCGATTTTATTACAGAAATGTCTGCCTTCACGTGGGATAATTTTATAGCACATAAAATAATGAATACATCTAAACCAGATCTGCTAGAAGAACTGTCCTGATGATGAAAACAGGGCAGCTTTGTTTTGGGGTTAGGGATAATAAGCTGACTACCTTTTTTAACCATCATATGTTCAGTTTATAGGTTGTTACGTCATTTGAAAGTGGCTGTCCTTTGGTTTTAGAACTGTGGAGAAGTTATTTTGTTGACTTCTTTTTGATGTTTTCAAGAATAATGGGTTTTGTGTTTTTCAGTGTGAGAAGTTTAAACTGAACATAGTTGAGACTAACAAAACCTTCACTTTGGAAAAAGATGGGTAAGATCATGAGTCACTGCTTTTCTAAAACATATGCCATCCCCTCTGGTTACAGCAAACTGTTTTGGCTTGCTTGTCTATATTTCAAACTACATGATGAAACAATTTTGTTTTCTCAACTTGAGATACTATTTTAAATCTTTGTTATAGCAGTATCATGTGAAAGGTGTGGCTTAACACCAGTTATGCTACATGCCAGATTTAGTTGTAAGACAACTCGCATTGAGGTATGGGAACAGTTTTACAATATTAGCATTCTAAATAAGGTTTTTTTCATTCATTTTATTATTTTTATTGTATTTTTTTTATTACCATTGAATCCCCATAGACCTCTCCTCCTAATAAGATATTTACAATAGTGTTTTCTAAAATGGTTTGTCCATACTCTGTTTAGACTCACCACTTTGGGTGAAATGCATGAAATGCAGAAGAAATATAGTTCGCTATTAAATATGTGTTAACATTTAATTAAACACATGTGGTAGGTTCTGTTCCAGTTGCTTACATGATTTTTCTCATACAGTTCCCACCATAATCCCATGAGGATTAAATTATCTTTATTTTTCATATAAGGACATTGAGGCATGGAGAGACCAAATAACTTGCCTGTGGTGAGAGAACTATTGAGAAGAAGAGCTGGGCTTGACCTTGGGTCATTAGACTTTAGAACCTATATCCTGTGACTGTTAAACTGGACTGGCGTGACAACAGGCATATGAAGAAAGGCTTAGCCTCACTTGCAATTAAAACACATACAAACAATTATAATAGAACTGTGTGTACTTTCTTTTAGATTTGAAAAGAACAAAAATAATTATCATTTCCCAGTATGTGGAAAAAAGAGAAATCTAATGTACTGAGGTACAAATATCTTGCACAGCTAAACACAGAAAGCACAAAGATGCCTAGACAGCTGTGTACATTAAGTATTGTTTATAATAACAAAAAGTGTAAAGTTAAGTCCTCAGTGGTAAACAGTAAACCTGTTTGTGATGGCCAGTCATCAAAAAAGGAAAAGTTAGCAATATAATTACTGACATGAAAGCTGTTCATGACGTATTGTTAGATGAAAAGAGCGAGTTGCAAAACCGCATGGTTTCATTTCCCTGTGTTGCATAAATACCTCTTTATGTACACAAACTCTTGTCTAAAAGGATATTCACCAAAATATTAACAGCTGTTACCTTTACTGCTAGACTGTGTGACTTAGTGATCAAATGTATGGACAGTGGAGACCCTCTACCCAGGTTGGAATCCTGCTGTATTGCTTATTAGCATTGTGACTATGGGCATGATCCCTACCTAATTTGTGTCTGAGTTTCTTTAGTAAAATGCAGCTAATTACAGAACCTGTATCATTTGTAAAGTGCTTAACTTAATAAGTGACCAATAAACCTGAATAGCTGTTACCATTTCTGGGTGATGCAACTCCAGGCAGTTTTAGCTTTCTTTGTACCTTTTATTGGTTACAATTTTGAAATAAGTATGTATCAACTTTGGACACAACAATAAAATATTTTTAAAGAAGTCATTTAGATTGTTACGCTTACAATTTTACCAGAAAATACGTATTTATTTGAGCTAAGGTTGTTTTAAGTTTCTCACTAAACATTTTCTGCAAGAGCTGTTTGCAGATATATATGCTAGTATTTTATCTTCTGCTCTATGCCATCTTTAAGGGAATTGAAGTCACATTTTACTCTTAGGACTGGAAAGCATGCATGATCACAACAAATTCTTCCCGAAGAAGCTGCCTTAATCTGCAGCTGCGGTGACATGCGAGTGTGTGACGTCAGTGGTGTCAGACTTTTACAGAGTGGCAGGCCAGCCTGACAGCACGGAGCATTTCCTTAGTGCTTAGTCCACGGTGCTCATTTGGGAGCAGCTCAAAGACAAAGGAGTTGAGTCCTTTCTGTGTTCCAGTATCCTTTTTTGCCTGTAATTGAATGTCTGTTTACAAATGTGGTTTTGATGAAGGCTGGTGAGTAGTTCTTGTTACTTTTAGATGTAAATAGTTAATGGCTAAATAAGCATTAGTCCTCTTTTCTGTGTTAATGATTCTGTGGTAAATAATCTTGTAGCCCTAATGCCCGGCACAGTGCCTCATATGCAAAGGATTTAGATATTATAAATGTTTCTATAACTGAGTATATTGTTGTAGAAATTTAATGCATTATTAGGTTTTCAAATGACTTTGGCATTTTAAGATGTAATCATCCTCTTAGTCTCTCCTTAACTTTAAGCTAATGCATGGTAGTTGCAAATCGCTTTAAAGCCTAAAGATTTTCATTAAAATTTTTATATTTATCCTATCTCTTTTTTAACTTAGAGGAGAAATACTTGATTTTTTTTTTTCCATAAAAAGAACTAAGTGAATAATTCTCAGAAGTTCCTCTGGAGATGCTAACGATATCATTACATCATGCTTTGATTAAAAAGTATATTAATATTTGTCTGAATTAACAGTTTGTTTAAGCTGTTAATATTTATTTAATTCTTTAATTATTTGGTCTATTTCAGTAATATAATTCAAAATAAGGATCCTCATTAATCTAAAATTTAGGATCAATATAATGACAGGAGATTTTATTGTAGACAATATTGTGACATTTAAAGAAATTGAGAAAGTTATTACTGCCATTGATTGTAAAGGCTCAATAACATGTCTTTAAAGATTTATTTCTTAACAATATTAATTCATGTCTCTTTGAATTGCACTATTGTAAATTTATTTAATTGTTCTGAAAGTATTAGTTTTAAAATTAGGTTATTGGGTAAGATTTTTTATGCAGCTGTTTTTTTTAGAACTCTTTTTCTCCATTTTGAATGGATATATGATATTATTCTAATTTCATACTATTATATGGTACAAACTGAAGCCTTTTAAAGTCTTACATTTTGCCATTTTAGGCATAATATTTTTCATGCAGGTTCAGTAGCAGCTTTGTTATTTCAAGGTCCTTTAGAAGAAATTTCAAACAAAGTTTTCTCTTAAAGAACAGACACTTTCTACTTTTTTAAGTCTAATTGAGGAGAAGGCAATATAAAAATTCTTAATAAATATATTAAATATTTTCACATCGGTTTTCTGAAGCAATTAAAGAATAAAGCTTGTTTTACATATTTTGTATGTGAATAAGCTGATTAGGTGCTGAAGGAAAATCATCTAAATCACCTTTTTACATGTGAATGTACAAAGATAGTACATTTGAGGAATTAGCAGTAACTGCCTCATATTATGATTTTTAGTACATTATTCTACTTCCATATTTAGAAACCTAAGAAATACAGAAGTAGAGTTTCAAGTTCATTTTATTTGACTTGACAGCCTTAATGCAAGACCCACAATTTTTTCCTTATGTTGCAGAATTTCAGCTTCCAGCTGAAAATTGTGCCCAAAGCTAGAAAATTTTAAGTGCATGAAGAACTCATGAATATTTTTATTCCCTTTAAAAATTTATCTTGAATCCACTTAAAATATTTTATCATGGTTTTCAAATAGCTTATATTTTAAACCTACAGTAAGTTATGTAATAATGATGAATTGGAATATATCACTATACATTTTAAACAAAGATGTTTTTGAGGCATTATGACATCAGAGGTCACTGGCCTAAATACCATTGAGTTTCAAGTGAAGGGGGGGAAGCTGCTTAAACTTTTTTGTATGGACAGGAAATTAAATATGGCAAAGAGGGAGAAAAACCGAGGAGATGAGCAGAGCTGCAGGGGAATAACCTGAAACTGACATAAAGCTTTTACTCAAGTCTAAAGCAGTAATGGATGAAGTGCTTGTCTGTTTTCTAATGAATAAAGTATGCTTTGAAGAACCTTTCCACCAGTACTGAATCCTGTGGAAAATAATTGCGCTATTTATTCTTCACGTTTGGAATTTAGGTTAGTGAACTTGGAATAGTATTCTTCAAGCTGCATGTAGTCTTGCACTATATTTTTATTTCCGAGCGGTGGCGTGTACAAAACCTTGTGTATATTAGATGCTTAATAAACATTTGAGCTGATTAAGCAAATTAATGAGTGAGGAGAATGTGTCTTGGTCTTTGTGTTACAGAGATTCACCTTCACTGATGATGGAAACCTGCTAGTTAGCTAACCAACTAGCATGCCATGGCCTCGTACTCAGTCAGAAGGAACTGTGTCTCTGGGGTGTAATGCTTCCATCACAGTGTACTGCAGGGGCCAGTGGATTTCATTGCTGGCTCTGTGCTGTATCTGTGTCTGTGCTGTAGAAAGTGGGCCGTACCCTGCTATTCTGGGTCAGAGTTCTGTCTCACTCTTGCCTCTTCTGTAAGTGAGAAATTTCTCAGTGCTTGGGGATGATGATTTTGCTGCTGACTAAACTGAGCCTTAATTAAGTGCTGTGTGCATCACATAACTATTTTCCTATTTGGATCCTTCCAGGGTTGGGGAAAAAAAATCATATTATTTTGCAACTAAAATGACAGGAATGGAACAAAATATGATTTTTCAAAACTTATATTACAGATTTTATATGCATAAGTCTGTTCTTACTCAAAGCCTAGATTTCAGCCCTATTTCTGTCCTCCTTCTTTCAAATCTGCTTAAATTCTATCCACATCTGACTACTGCTGCTGACCCTGACGCTCATGTCAGATGGTAGCCACTTCTGTGACATCATGCCTGCTCTTCCCTTTCTAATCAGCATCAATCCCTAATCGGATCCCCCCCTTTCCATTTTTATTACGCTTCCTGTTTGTTTATAATGTTGTTAAGGCTAGCTCACCAACGCCTTTCTCATATTGAATGAATGGAAGTATTTAGTTGCACTACAATATAGCCATTTTGAAGGGAAGTCTACCTTTTCTTTTCCCCAAAATCTTTTTATTTCATGGAGGTATCATTTGACTTATTAGCAACTATCTTTTTGTTCCTGAAGTGATTGTTTAGCTACAGCTCATGAAGTATTAAAATGATTAAATACTCTGCAATGAAGAATAGTAAAATTAAATGCCTACTGATTTTTTTTCTATTTGAACTGAGCTATTCTATCAGTTTGATTCTAGGAAAGAATGTTTCATCTATAATAAAATTGTTTCTTTTGAAATTGTGTGGTTATTCATGTGTAGGTTAGAATTAGGTTAATGTTCAAGTAATATATGACAACTTAAAAAACATGATGCTTAAATTTAACTTTAAATTTGCTTCCTTCATTAATACATGTTACAAAAACATTAATTAGCATTCATTAGGGAATATAAGGATATATATAAAAATATCATAGGATTTCATTAATTCAAATATATGTCACATTATTGCTTTTAAATGCCAAGAAGAACATTTCTAACTGCTGACATATTTCTGAGTTGGAACTCTGCTTAGTTTTATTTTAAAACTCCAATAGGCTTTTGCAACTTTTAATATGTATTTTTTATACAGGTGAATAATTTTGCAAAAATTCTTTTAGACCATTAAAATATGCCCTGTGATTATTTTCATTCTGTTATATGGTTTTACAAGTGTTTTTTGCATGGACCACTTTAGATCAATAATCAGGCTTCTCATTCATTATAGTTGTATAAAAACCAGTGTATTTTACATTAAAGGGGAGGGAACCAACATCTTTTTAACGTAAGAAAGTAGCGAGATTTTACTTACTTTTGAGAAATCTCACTCTGCCAGCACAGTCAAATTTAGCTAATATTTGGTTGGGGCTTTAAAAGTCTTGGGGACGTAAGGACCCAAACTACAGCAATGATGGAACTGTTGTTAACCATCTACCGCGATAGGGCGGTTTCTGGGTGGCAACCAGAAATGCCACCTGATTCTGGAATTCTAAGAATCATATTTATGTTTTAACCACAATGTCATTTAAACTTCCCATTTAAAAGTTAAGAATCACTCAAAACTGACTTACAAGAAAAGCATTACCTATTTTAGTCATTTTTGCTTATAATGTAATTTACAAGTGATCTAAAATGTGATTGTGCCATAACACTCAGGATGGATCACACTTATGAATCTGATAGATACATTTTGTTCATAACTAGCACGGTGTCAATTGAATTATTCTTGCATTACTTACAAAATTCTTTAAGATCTATTATCAGGTGTTTATTTTATGGAATCTAAATGTGTGTGTTGGTTTTCATTTAAGAAATATTTTTGTGAGATGATTTAGAAATTTATCTGTACATAACCAAAAACTAAAACAGGTGAGTTTGTCTGTGAGCCTCATATTTTGAAGTTTTTATTTATTTACCTTTATTGTTTCTAGTCTGTAATGATGCCTTCAGCTTTATAGTTACAGCATTACATCATACTGATATTTTCCCACTGGGAAAGGCAAGATTTTCAGTTCCTTTTGGGTGCTTTTATAAAGCCCATGCTTCACAATTGTTATTTGTACTCAAAGTCTTTGGTATCCGTAATCAGGGAAATGAGAAGTATCATTTAAAAATACGTTGTAATAATTTTGTCGGAGGAGGCAAGTGTAGAGGATGATTGTGAAGCGTTAGAGAACAGGAAGATGGAAAAGAGATAGTGGGTTTACCGTTCAGTTAGAATCAGGAAGGGTGTCATTACCGCCCTCCAGGAAGATGTAGACTGGAGGCAGCGCTCGCCAGTGAGATGGGAGGAGGAAAGAAGAGGAGCCACAAGAGAGGTCGCGTGCTCACGGCCCGTGGAAGAGGGACAGGGCCTCCAGGGAAAATATAGTGCTTTGTCTTGTTTGTTTTTTTGTACCATTGAGCACAAACATGGGAGAAGATACAGGGCAGAATTGAGAAGTATTGCTGACTGCGATAGAGTCAAGAGAGGGGAAGCCATTGAAAGGTGAGGCTCTAGAAGGATGCAGCGTGGGCCCTGGGGGCAGCTTTTCCTCACCCTGTCCCCTTCTGGCTCCTGACAGCTTTGTAGAGGCTCCGAGCCAGTTTTATCCATTTGTAAAGCGAAGACAGTAGTACCTCAGAGGGTCTGTATGAGAATGGGTGGTGAAGTTTCAAGCATGGTACATGACAACTGAATGTGTGATGCCCAAGCGGTAGATACTAGGGTGGTGATTTAAACATTTAATGCTGGAGTGAATTTCAGTGAGGTGCTCCCACCTGATGAGGTCTTTCCCCCAGGAAATGTGAGATCATCCATTTTGTAAAAGATGAGGGGAGAAAAGAACGGGGAGAAGATGAAGGTTTAAGATGCTAAGAAAAATTTGTAGATGGTGGGTAAATGGATCACTGAGTTTTGGGCAGGATGTCTGGAAGCAGTTACTTCTAAGTTAAAGGCAAACGGCATTTAGAACTAAATGTGGGGAAAGGAAATATATACTTTTCATGTCTTGCAAAAAAAAAATTACAATCTTTTAGATTGCTAACTCAGTGGTTATTTCTTCACATAACTAAGACTCAAGAATTCAGTTTCTCCAAAAAAAGCAGGGCACTGTTAGTGTTTTTCTTTTGTTCTTAAAACATTGCCTTTACTCGTAGGCACAATTTTCTATGCCAGCATATTTTCAGTTTAAAAATAAGTTGCAGAAACAGTCATTGTGGTAGTCAGATTTCAGCATGATATTTTCCTACGTTTTATTAAAATAAAAATGAACTAAAATAGTTACCTTCAAATACATTAGTGAATTTTACATTTAGCGGCATTTAAAAAATTACTTAGACTACCATGGAACCAATTGACTTACTGCATGAGATAACTAAGTCACTGCTACAAATACGGTTGTTTGTCATCTAATTTGAGACTGTTTGAGTCTCAAAGTGATACGACTTTATGATTGCTATTGATAAAAATATTCAATTTTAAAACAAGCTGGAGGGTGTGATTTAAAGTATATTAAAAACAAGGCCAAATTGAAAATGCGTACAATGCTTTTTTTGGTTTGAGTAGAAGGCTACTGAAATCAAGAGTTGTAAATACACATCTGAGCTGTTGGCTGTATAGTTTTCTACCTAAATTTGAGGAATACAATAGCATCCATAGTTTCCACACCTTTTTTTTTTTTTCTTCTTGCTTTAGTCTGGCAACGTGTGGCTATGTGGCTTCTTCTATGGGTTGGGTCCTTGTAGGAGTTCAAGCCATGACGCTAGCTTCATTACCAGGGTTGCCAGCATTGCCAAACCACTATGATACCCTATGTTTCTTATATGAAATTAAATCCGTTCTTTCTCATGGGAAATTCATGATTCAGAGCAAATCATGGAAATGGTTTGCATCTGAATTTAATAAGAGACAACCAAAATTTCTTCTGTGGGAATGAGTTTTTAAAATACATATTTTTATGTTTAGTGAATAAATTTCAACCTCATTGCCAGTTACACATATAAAACAGTACTTAATAAAGCTTGCTTTGTCTAATGTGTCACTCAGAAGAGTTATATTGGCTGTTAATGACACTATGTTAATAGTAATTTTAGTATTTATTTCTTAAATTAGGAAACAATTTTTGTATTAAAGCAGTCATTTGGATTACCCATGAAATAAAGATTTTTTTTTTTTTTAAACACACACAAATACAAGTACTCCCACATGAGAGAATTGCAATGCTAAGAAGTAGCCAGGACATAGTTATTTATTAATTGGCCAAAACATTTTTTGAAAATTGCCTGAGAGTGAATATAAAACTTAATGAGTTCTTTAACTTTAGGTTAAGTCACCCTGTTTACCTTTCCAAAGCCTTCCAAAGGTTGGGGGTGGGGGTTGGATAGATAAAACTATTTTTTTCTTTTACCCAGTAAAACAGAGAAATCTACTTCTGAATATCTAGTGCAGGTGTTTTCTTGGAATATATGTGTTACTTTCTCTAAGAAAAACAAGGTGTTTTCTTAGCTAGTACCTTGTCCCTTCCCAATTTTTTCTGGCTGCTGTAATTTCATTTTATTCACTCTCCTCTAAGTGGGCAGCAGGCAAAGTTGAGACTTTTGATTGCTTTAAGCTCACTTACCATTGATTGAATTAGTTATCAACTCATACAGCTTGCTAATCATATTCTAGAAAAAGATGACCAAGAAGATTTGGGAGAAATTTTTTGAAAATTTATATGTAAAGAGAAACTTTCCTTTGCCTCTGGACCTTATGGTCTGAGTGTGATATTTTAGACTTAAGCAACCAGCAGGTGAGTATGAGGCTGCCTATCTGAATAAGACAAGCCAATCGGTGCTACTATGTTCTGTGATTATGAATAATCATATCTCCTTGAAACCATGTTACTTTAAAATCAGGAATAGCTCTTTTCTATACTTGTGTCAAAGAATATGATATGTACTAATCAGTGTAGCATTGCTCTAATTTTTAATTTTAATTTTTAAATCTAGTACTCAGTACCCATATTTTTACAACAATCAAATAAATCTCAATGTTCTAAATAACTATAGGGTATATATTACCTATATGTAAATAGAAATATGAGATTTATGGTTCGTTACACTCAACAATGGCTGCAAAAGTTTTGGCCTATTACTGGATAGCAGGAGTTTTAAAACCAGATTTCATTTGTCAGCCTATTCTTAGTTGTGTTGAATACTTCCATTTTTTCCCTTGAGTCGTTTGGAAGTAACAATTCACCATATATTAATAAAGGAATCCTTTTTTCCTAAGTACATAATTTTATTGGGGTTTATCTTTGAAATGTGCATTGCATGTATTCAATGCATCTATTTAGTGTTGGGGAGCAGTCTTGCCTTTCTGTAGAGATGTCATTGCCATTTTCCTTTATAACTTTTATGCTAAGGGAAGACTGAAGCAATGTGGAATGAACAACAACAAAAAATTGTCTCACTCCAATCAATGACCCTGGAAAGGGACAAAATACCAGCTTCCCCTATCTTCAGAGCACCGCCTTGCAATTTAAGTTATATAAAAGCACTTGCTACTTGAATTGCAGTAAGTTGCTATTTTCATAAATAGGTTATAGGAGCTCTGTACTGTATCATCTTTCCGTTTTTGTGTAGGCTACCAGAAAGCCCAGAACTGCTTAGAAGTAGCACCGCTTAGCCTAGCTTTTCACTACAGTTACCTACATGATTCATTATTTGATTCACAAATACGTAAGATTTAAAAAGCAATTGGGTAGACTAATGAACATCTGTCTCCAAAAAGTGTCATTTTCAATTTGTTGTTTACATAATTTGATAGAAAAATATACCAGTTTATATACAACTGATGTATTCATTTTGAGATCCTTTAAAACCAAATTATTATTGAATGAAATAGTTCTGTAGAGGCTTTAAATAAGCAGGTCTTTCATTTGATCTCCTAGTTATAGTGAATGATTAAATGTCTGGTAATAAATAGTGAAGAAGGCATAATGCCAAAGAATAAGCAATTTGTGTTGCTATTTGTCAATTTCTTGATGTCTTTTCTAAAAATGCCATTGATTTAATCCTTTTATCTGGGCCTTTGATACAGCATGATCCTCAGATTGAGCTAGTGAATATGACCTATTTCCATCAGTCCTGAACTCTGGAATAGCTGAGTTCATTTATTTTGAGTATTGTCACTGTTTAAGAACCTTCTCACATATAGTGCCTTTGCTAGCATAAAAATGTAATCTTTCTCCGGAGCTTTTATATTAGAATTACTTTTCACCTTTATCTTTTTGACATATTAGGGGCATTTATTTTTACCAGAAACATGAAAACCAAAAGAGATCACGTCTTTATTCTTTTACAATATATAATGAGTAATAGAATAACATGAGTTTTAAACAGTTAGTTGGGTAGGCGCTAATTTAAACAGTTGAACAGTAATCTAATGATAATGACCTATGAAGAGGGTCCTGTAGTTGATAAGAAAAATAAATAATTATTGAGGACCTTTGTTGATGCTGTTAACTCTTAATCCTCATTAATATCTCCATTGGAAAGTAAGTTCCATGAGAGCAAGGATTTTTTGTTTGTTTGTTTCTTTTGTGCACTACTATATCCAGTACATAGGACGGTGCTGAAGAACTTAACCAACTACCTGTAACATAACTACTGTTATTAAATTGAGGAAATTGAGCCCTGGCTAGGTGTGGCTGAGTGGATTGAGCATTGGCCTGTGAACCAAACGGTCGTCACTTTGATTCCCAGTCAGGGCACATGCCTGGGCTACAGGCCAGGTCCCCATTTGGGGGCGCTAGAGAGGCAACCACACATTGATGTTTCTCTCCCTCCCTTCCTTCCCCTCTCTAAACATAAATAAATAAATAAATTTTAAAAAATTGAGGGAATTGAGGCATGGAGAGGTAAGTACCTTGCCTAAGGTCATCGCATAGCTAGTAAATGGGGGAGCTGGGATTCATCTAGGTATTCTGATTCCAGAACCTGTACTCAGAACGGCCATTATTTCCTGCATCCTCCATTGTCTCTAGAGACATAATAAATGTAGCTTATTCTTTATAGAGTTAATCATTATAGGACTACAAGCGTAGTTCAGAGTTTCCCAGCATCAGCCCTATTGACATTTGACCTGGATACTTCTTTCATGTTGAAAACTGTTCTGCTCATTGTAAGATGCTTAGCAGCTTCCTGGCCTGTACCCAGTACCTACCAGTAGGATTTCCCAGTTGTGCTGTTCAAAAATATTACCAGGTATTTCCAAATGTCTCCTGGAAGATGAAATAATTCCCAGTTGAGAACCACTGATCTAAACTTATACGTTAAAATGTCACAGACAGATGTCTGGAAGAAAGAGTATGTGAATACCTAGCATTATATTTAGAAAAGTTTGGACCTCTTTCTATGCCACAGTGAGTTCAGAGACAAGATGGGAATTAGTGTATTCTGTGACCATAAGTATGTTTTATATCAAGACCTGAATGTTATCCCTTCTTTATAAGTATTCTTCTAGAAACACAAATTTATATAAAACTGTTATCTTCCAATTTTCCTTTTTCATTTATGAAATGCATAAAATCCCTGGCAAGGATTTTAAATATGACACCTTGTCTAGCAAAGCTTCAAATGTATTTCTAATAGCGTAGAGGTATGTTACTTCTTAATATAGTAGTACAGTCAGTGTTGCTATAACACAGCACATGTGTTCCTAAAAATCATCCCACTGTAAAAAAATCAGGCAGTGAAAAAAGCATGGGGTTTCTGTGGAAAATAGGTTTTAGGATCCTATCACTCAAAAAGTTCATTAGTCATGCATACAAATAAACATAGGAACCTAATAAAAGTGGTTGAAGTTTCACACGTGTTTAATGGGTAGGATATACAAAAATACTGCCTTGAAAATGACCTGCAGTTTGCTCATGGAAATGGACATTGGAAGAGTTTCAGCTTGTGAGTTACTGGGAAGTGTTAGAAGTAGAGTTACGTGAAATCAGACAGAAAGTTGTGACACTGTGTATGGATGAGTGTTTCATAAAATAGGCAATGAACTCAAGTAGCTGATAGATGTTTGAAGTTGTACGGATGTGCGACGTGTGTACTCCCTTGTGGCCGGAATTCTGTTGGGCAGTTTTCTGCATTCACTAGAGTTTTTCACAGACAAGATCGTGCATAAACAAGTAACGAAATTTATGTGATGTTCAAATTATATGAATCACGGTGGAACACACTACTGCTCCTGATGTAAATTTTGAGGCCCTTCAAAAAACAAAAAACAAAAACTTGTGGGCTACACAAAGGATGGCAAGTGTAGGATGAAATCATATGCTTTGTAAATAAGGCAGGAAACAAACCAGTTGAATTGAGGAAAGGTTGGGTGTCGCTCTCATCCCTGACATCCCCCGAAGGCATTCCTTTGTGCCAAGGACAGTGGTCATGACTTGATACTTAACAGCGGGCCAGTCACCTCCCACAGTGCCCGGTTGCTACACATCTTAAAGAATTAATGTATTAGATAAATGTATTAGGTATTAAAAAAATTCTATACATTAACAGATGCCTTTGTGGATTATTTTTTTCCAGAAAGGCTCATTTGGATTTCATGTACATTAATTTTGTTTATTGACTGTCAGTATTTATTTAACTCATTTTTAGTTTTTGTGAATGATTCAGAAATTTTGTTTATCCTTTACCAGTATTGTACTTAAAAATGCAACATATAAAAATGAAGTGTAAAGGCCATTATAATAAGAAGTAATAATTTTGAAATATATTTTAAATAAAATTTTAGATGTCTAAAAATGTATATAAAATACATTTGCCTAAGAGCTGTGAGGATGGACAGTCCTGTTATGTAGTGGAAAATTATCATGTTTATACAGTTAAGACTGGAATTGATACTTTGTTATGTCATAATTTTCATTTAGTTTAATTTTTGATGAAATGATTAGAAACCATTACTCTGTTTTTTTCAAGTTGGCAAGTATGTTGTGTTATAGGGGATGACAAATTTTTATTCTAATTGCCTGTATAATCTTACTCTTCTGAATTTGAATTTTATAGAAACCCAGTAATCTTGAATAACTGTAACTTAAAATGCATCATTGTTCAGATTTTGGGATTTACCATTTTAGAAAATATATTACATGTGTTTTTAAGTTAGTACCCAAGAGCCAGACTTTAGGAGTGTTGTGTGAGTCAGAACAAATGAATAAACATTTGTTTACTTTATGTTAGCAATTAGATTATCTTATTAAAAAATAAAAGACTTCCATTGTGTCCTTGTAGATTTCATATGAATTATGTTAATTCAATACCAGAACATTAATTAGTAAAATAAAAATGTAAATATATTCATATTTTATGTTGGTTTTAGTCACTGGTCTTTTAACTAAGATGGAATACTGTGATTTTCCTTTAGTTATACTTTAAGTTGTGATGATAAAAATGTTAATTGAAATAGTATCCACTTTTGGGGAAGACAATGTTTGAACTCCATTTTAATCATTCATTAATTAAATTTTTTCACTGTCCTACATCCTTGTCTAATGGGCACTCACATCTATTTAGTGTTCAGGATATCACTGTAGTCTCTTAGCTTGATAATTATTGCAGAGCCTCGTTGTTATAATTAGAGCATCTAGAATATTAGGAGTAGAGTCTACTGTATTCCAGGTAAAATGACGTAGCATAGGGCACTAATGCAACACATAAAAGGTTGATTGTTTTCTTTGTGCAGTATTGGTTTTTATAAAACGAATTTACATATTTCTGTTCTATCACTCAACCAGCTCTAGCTCTTTAATGCTCCTTCCCTAGGAGAAGCTTTAAGGGAAAAAGAAGAAGCTTTTCTCATTATTGAAGTGTCTAATCCCTTATCACAGGTTACTTTACGCTCCTTTTCCCATAGTGTTTTACACTATTTAAATGTCATAATTTACATACCTTAATATATTCATAATTATTCATCATGTTTGAGCATTTCAGTATTTCCCACTTAATCTCCAGAGGTTACACTTCTTTAGTTCTTCTGTTACCAATTTATTGCTTATTACATAAACTCATATCCCACATGAGAGCTTAGGTTCCACTATTTATTTTTAAATCAGCAGGTAAGCAAGTCACTTACATATGTTTTCCAAATAGATATATAAAACCAACCAAATCTTAACACCTATTCAGTATTTGTATAAAGACAAACCACCACAGGAAGCTGATGATTTAGTAGTCCTGTGTGCTTAGTAGGCCAGTGAACTAAAGAAATAATAGAAACACATTATATTCCATCAGTCATTCATACATTAGTCAATATGTATTTAGAAACTATATCTGTACTTCCTCTCCTATGTGGTTTTAGTTTTATTTAATGGCTAGAATTTCAAGTACTGAGTTACCAATAAAATATTAATGGAACTTAGGGTATGGAAAAGGAACTTAAGTATCTAAAGTTTGCCAGAAAGCTTGTGGCTTGTGGTTATATAGTTCCAGAAATCCAGAGCATATGTAATAATCTTTTAAGTTAAAAAGCAGTATTCAATATAACATCTTGAAAGTTTTCTCTGTAATGACAGTAAATTCTGTAAGGTCAGGCATACATATGATAGGTTGTTTTATAGATGATCCTCTGGAAAACTACTAATTTTCAAATGATATGTGTTATTTATTATTGTCAACATATATTGCATATTATTTTGGGCATCTAATATTTGGGATTAAATAGGTAATTTGGGATTTTTTTTCTACTCTCATTTTAAGAAGACAGTAGGAGACCTAACCTTATCACCCAACCTTGAGAGAATAGTATTTTTTACGCAAAGATCTTATTCTCCAAAAAAAGAAAAAGAAAAAGTCATCCTTTAATTAAAAGCAAAATATTTTTCATCAAACAACAAGTAGATTTATTTTTCTTTATTTCTATTGTTGGGCCCTGGCTGGTTTAGCTCAGTGGATTGAGCGTCGGCCTGCGAGCTAAGTGTCGCTGGTTCGATCTTCCAGTCAGGGTACATCAGAGAAGGAAAACTCTGACTCCAAAAAACCTCCGCTGCCTTGCGGCATACCTCTTCAGGGGAAAGGCTAAGGGAGTAAACCCTGACAGAAAATCCGGAGCCGGAGTCCCTAAGGCGGTTTGACGTTGTAGTCAACACCGGCAACTCCTGCGGCGCACCTGAAGCCAAGCTGTATTGACTCCGTCTTTCCCTTGGACCCTTCAGCTGCGAAGAGAGGGGGGGTCTGCTGCATGGGCAACAGCAGACCCTCCATATCACCCTGCCCAGGCTCTGTAGCTTCAGCGTCATCACAAGATGTCGATTCAACACGGGAGGAGACAGATACGATGTCACTCCCGAGTCGGACTGCACAGCCATTCTCGGCGGTGCAGATAGACTCTTGAGAAGCTACACCATCGTCTCTCGAGACGGACGGCTGCCGACGACGGATTTCTATTGTCATTTGTACATTATATTTAAGGTTTTGTTTTCGCCTTCAGATTCCATTTTTTATAGCACATTTTCAAGTGTCACAAAAATCAATCTCATTACATTATTTATATAACATTTATTTTGTAAAACTAAAACATCATAAATTATTGCTCAAGTGATACTGTCTTTTTTTTAATCCTCACCCAAGGATATGTTTATTGATCTGAAAGAGAAAAACACATGTTGATGTGAAAGAGAAACATCCATGTGTTGCTTCCTGTATGTACCCTGAATTGGGTTCAAACCTTCTGGTGTACAGGATGACGACCTAACCAACAGAGCCACCTGACCGGGTGGTACTGTCTATTTTTTAATGTGCTAGTGCCCATATAGTAGTACTGTTAATTTTTTATATATGTGAATTTGGCGTCAGGTGCTTAAATTGAAATACAAAATAATGGAGGTGGGTAGATACTCATACTTAACTCTGTGGCCCACCTATCAAATGTAAAATGCAGTGATTGTGGAGACATATCGACTTTACTTTGTTCATAAGACAGTGTGAAGAAAGAATTGAGGTTAGACTGGAGGGGTGAGCTTATCTGTATTGTAAAACTGTAAGTTGCATTTACATGTGTACACACAGTAGATAGTAGGAAAAATGTATTTCAATAGCTGGGGGTTTGAATTTCATTTCCTTTATTTACAAACTTTAATGTCAAAATAAAGAAGTGGCTATTTTGCTACCAGAATATTAGAAAAACTTCTGTGATAATAACAGTACGTACATAAATTTTCTTTTTTTTTCTCTTTCAGCCATAATGAAAGGAAAGTGACTTGTAAACATCCAGTCACAGGACAACCATCACAAGACAATTGTATTTTTGTAGTGAATGAACAGTAAGTAAAACATCCATGGAATGGCTCTGTGCAAAATGGAGGGAGCATTGAGATTGCGCTTACCCTTATTTAATGCGGTACAATTAAACAGCTTTTTTATCTGGATATTTGCAGTCAAGTATGATAACAGAACGACATCTGTTTACTCTGTGTGGTATAGAAGCATGACAAAATAATTTTTTCATGAGGAATGTAATTTCAGAAGATGTTTTTCCAGTAGTTCAAAAAGAGATAGTTCAAGAGCCCATGGTGTAGGTCAGAAACTAAACTTGTTCAGATTGTGAAACTAATTTGAGTTCAGTTTTCTCATCCTTAAATCGGAGATAGTGGTCATTACCCTTTCTCAGGATTTTTATAAGCATCAAATGAAATATGTGTGAAAATATTGTATACTGTAAATCTATTCGCAAATATTAGTTATTGATATCATTGTTATTGTTTTCAATAAGAGAATACTTGTAACTAAATTGTCAGATTTCCGGGTGGATGACCAAGTAGAATATCTGTAATAGTGATTATTAAAATAAACATGATATTAACTTATGTTGTAATTAGGAGAAGTGTTAGTAATATTTAAAGTAGTTGTAAATATTAAGTCCTGACTCTAGAGCTTATTTAAGCTCTACCTAGTATCCAACTTTTCAGAGAAAGTAGGACACCAACATTGTTAACTCTGGATAAGCTTTGTTGTGAAGCACTCTGCACGTACAGCAAGTTATAGCATTCTGACATATATTTTCAGGACTGTCCCAGCTATGACATCTGAAGAAAAGAAGGAACGACCTATAAGTATGATAAATGAAGCTTCTAACTATAACATGACTTCAGATTACGCCGTACATCCACTGAGCCCTGTAGGCAGAGTAAGTTATTTTGCTTACTGTTAATTACTGATAGCTGGTTTAATTGGTAGTCAGTATCTCACTATTACTCTTAATGGATTGTAGAATTATAGAATAATCACTTCATTTTTATTATTACATGAACCTAATTACACTTGAGGTAATTGACATAAGCACTGGCTTGGAATATAAAGTAATAAGATTACAGTTTAATCATTGAATGACTTGCATTTTTTAACATGGATAGACACAGAGATCCACACGGGGGATACTGGTTGTCTTAGAGGGCTGTGGCTAGGGGTTATTTGATTGCTGGTGCCCAGGGGTGAAAAGAAGTAGACTGGTCCTTATATATTTTTTTGTACCATTTTAGTTTTATATTTTGTTTAAGCATTAAAAGTAAATTAAGCCAAGTGTTGATGGTTTGATTCCCAGTCAGGGCACATGACTAGGTTGCACGTCAGGTCCCCAGTTGGGGGCGTGAGTGAGAGGCAACCACACAGTGATGTTTCTTTCCCTCTCTTTCTCCTTTCCCCTCTCTCTAAAAATAAATAAACAAACAAACAAATAATTTTTTTAAAAAGTAAATTAAGATTTATCAAAAAAATGTATTAAGCAAAACAAAACAAAATTCTAATGAAATAAGCCAGATTTCCAAAGATTCTTATTAAAAAATAAGAGATGACTTTATTATTTACTTTCATACAGAAATTAAAATTCAGGTTCTTAGTTTTTCTGTACCATTGTGCCAAAATAAATCTTTATGCTAAACATAGCACTATTTTAAAAGATTTTATTGCCTTAATGTATACTTTTAAGAATATAGTAAACACCATCAGTCTGGTATCATTCAAGTTCAGAGTTGTCCTTGACATTAAGCAGATCCTTCCAGTCTTGTTTTAACTTGATGTGTTATGTTTGTTTATATTTTATATCTGAGTATTCCTCTTGTGACTTGATACCAGCTTCCTTTAATTGAAACAACACTATTAAATGCAGATATAAAGCAAAAAGTTCTGCATTTTGATTTTTTCTTAAAGATTGATCAATAATTTTTACTCAAGGTTTATTTAATTTATACAGAAGGTAGGATAAAATACTGCCACACCTGGTGCCTTTTTAAAAATTGTGTATCCATATTTTAAGGAGAGATTCTAAAACTTGGTATCCTTTTGTAATATCCTAGGGGAAAAAGTCTTCGTGTAGAATTATTACACTTGAAAGAACTAAGCCAGCAAAAGCAGGATTGTAATAATTCATCTGAAAAGACTTAAGTCTTGTGAGTTTCAGAGGAATCTGGAAAGAGATTAAAATTGTGAAGATGAAAAATAAACTCCGATATCTAGTCAGTAACACCACATTGTGCTTTTTTCTATTTAGACTTCACGGGCTTCAAAAAAAGTTCATAATTTTGGAAAGAGATCAAATTCAATTAAAAGGAATCCTAATGCACCTGTGGTCAGACGAGGTTGGCTTTATAAACAGGTAATTTCTTCTTCCTACTTGATGGAGAAAAAGGACAGAATCAAAAAGCGATGTTTTTTGGCTGATGGTTCCTAAGACAGTTACGTATAATGAGATGGAAATCATCCAGATTTTTTCACTTCTTATTACCACTAAGAGTGTTAGGGGAACAATGAAGAATGAAAAAGTTATGCCTGTTAACTTAGAACAGAGACTGTGTGTGTTTGTTATAGGTATTTCTAGATTTGAATATATACTGTATGAAATGTTAGGATTAATATGCTAAAATTGTACAGGCAGAAAAAATTTTAAATTAAAAATTATACAGAAATATTGTTCATTTTTCTATTTATATAAAATCATATACTTTGGTGCTTTAATTTATAGAGACGTCTGATCATAATTTAAAATTTTTCTGATTTTTTTTCAGATGTTTGCTTCTATGTTCTTTGTTTTTGTTGTTATTTTTTTCTTTTTTCTTTTTCTTTCCTTCTCCTGCTTGCTCAAACATGGTTCACGCTCAGACACCCTGACAAGTTGAATTTATATTGTTCAATTATCTGGAAAACCTGATAACTAAGCTTTTGTGGAACTTTGTCACTAGTTTTATAATTAATTAGCAAGGACGCATGTACATAGGGCTTTGTGACATCTATTTTGACTGCTTGTAGGCTCTTGTTTTCTCTTTTTTAATTCTAGTGTGCAGCTGGGTTTCAGATAAGGGGCGGCCAGATATCTGAGTTGACGATATATTTGGCATTCAAGATCTTTATCTGTCTTTGTTCTGTCTCTCTGATTCTACGTTTATACAGATAACAGTGAACAAGTTAAAGTAATAGTTATTGGTGGCGCATATTTCTCCTGTCAAATATTGCTTATTGCTTTCAGATGACCTAATAATTATATTCAGTAAAATTCATAATGAATTTGATATGAAGCATTCATTAGACATTGTTCCCTCTGAAAGCTGGTGGCAGCCAAGCTAATGTATTGGAAGACAACCACCTTAAAATCATTTACTATATTTTAACCATCTGATATTTAAATGTACCCAAGCTAAAAGATTTTTTAAACTAGACTTTCTAATAAGACCACATTATGTGCAAATAGCTCACGGCAATCTTGGGCCTTATAGAAGTTATGGAACTCGTTATTTAAAATGATTCCTCTTCTTATATCTTGATCCCTTTATTAATTTAGTATTGCAGAAGTGTTACCAATTTCTCTATCATGAGTGTTTATGACTTACAGAGAATATTTGTTTGCAGTGCTGCTTAAACATCTAAACTTTTGAAAGTATTTATACTAAAGCAAGAGACGAATTAGAAAATTGAAAATAATACATACCATTTAAATATTTTGTTCTTTCTTTGGTATAGCTGTCAGTTTTCAGGATAAATCTTTTACTTCAAAAAGATGTTTACCTACATAATTTTTCTTAGTTCTAAAGTCATTATTAAATAATGGTCACAAGCAGAAATAAATTAAGAAGTATTGGCCAATGCACACCCAAGCTGGTCTCTCTTTTTTTTCTTTCTTTTAATTTTTTTGGTGTTCTTGTTTCATATTCTCTTGCCGCTTTGCCTTATTGCATGTGGGAAATGTGGAAGATAATTTTTATTAAAGTTGTAATTGCTGTTTTTATAAACTAAGTACCTTAGAAAGAACTGCCAAATAGGCACTCTTTTCTGCAGGACGAGCAACATGCAAACTGTATAGGTAAGAAGAAAAATGTTTATGAAATGTATTTGTACGCTAAGGTTCCTTTAGCACAGTCATTTTAAATCATATTACCTTTGGAATAATTTCAACTCACATGTTTTTTTTTCTTCTTCTCGTTGAAGATTAACATAATCTAGTTTACCAGAATGCACGTATTGCTTCATGGTTACATTATCCTCATGCCAGCAGATGTGTGTTTAGTAGAGTGAATTTCACATTGCTTAAAAATATCTTACCAATTCAGATTGCTTCATCAGTATTTCTTTTACATGAGAGTATTACCCTTCAGAGACCAGTGTACTTTGGAATATCTTAATATGATACAAGTCCTTAGAAAACTGCCCCAAAATTTGGTTGGCTTTTTAGTTACGTTTCTATTAGCATATATCAAGCACATCTCCTTTTTAAAACATATTTTAAATAAGTGGACCAGAAATGAGTTTTAGTTTTCTGAAATGAAAAGAACAATTACTTAATATGCTGATTCAATGCAGGACAGTACTGGCATGAAGCTATGGAAGAAACGCTGGTTCGTGCTCTCTGACCTTTGTCTTTTTTATTATAGAGGTGAGTTTACCATCAGTTGTCTTAGTGTGTTGTAAGTATGGAGCAGTTTTTTAAAGAAAAACATTTCAATTCTTTCTGTTATTTTATATCAATGAACAGTAGCAAGAAAGTCTTTTCTTCATTGTCATGCAATACTGAGTAATTGAGGTAGGATGGAAGACAATACACTGTAGTGCTTCAGACAGGTTAATCTGTAATCTGATGATTTGTTGTGTGTAAAGAGCATATGAATTTTCACTCTTCCCGGGTTATCCTTGACTACAGTCCCTGATAGATAAATAGCATTAGTTTGATGAAATTCTTTTTATGTGTCAGCTTTTTCAGATCTAGCTGTAGATTCACCAAACACCCAATTCTCCACTGCAAATGATTTTAGATTATCAAAGACTACTATGATGTATTGGCAGAAAAATAATAATAATTACAAAGAAATGTATTCGTTATGAACCCCAGCTGTCCCTTGCCTTTTTTAAACAATGACAGCTCCCTGAAACATGGAGAAAGTTGTGGAAAGGATACATACCAGGCTATCACTGTTGGTGGAGAGGAAGTATAGGTATTATCTTAGGTATGGAGTAACAATCTTTATTTATCCTGTTTGAATATCATAAACTCCTTTCTTTGATATTTTCTGGTTAGTAAGTTATTAATACAGCTTTAAGTCAGTCTCTGTTCGTGTCCCCTATGGGTCTGTTAGGTACCACAAAATTGGTATCTAACAGTGAAAGGAGTACATAGGCTATGCTTTCTGTAGAAATCTGTTTCAGCTATAATATAGAATCATGAATCTGGACAGCCACTTCTTCCCTACTTTAAAGTCTGATTGGAAACAGTCACTAAAGAATTAGATTGTCAACATGTAATTGGTAATTTATAACTTTTCTAGATAAATGTATGCCAAGATATAATAGGATCTTAGAACCTATTTAGCAGTTTTAAAATGTACTTTGTGATTATACCCCTCAAAAAGTGTGTTAAAATTCTGTGGTCATCCATCAAAGCAATAATAATGCATATTAACCTTCAGATTTTGAAATTACCAGACTTACAGTCATCATCTGCCCCACCACCACCACTACCACCATAGCTAACTGTGGTTGAGAAGCACTGCGGAGTCAGAATTCACCAAACCTATAAAATGCCATTTGGTCATAGAGATGATAGGCAGGTCGTGACTGTGGTATTAACTTTAGTTAAGTGCCAGGCTTGCTCTATAATTTTCCTTAAGTTTTGCCCACTCTTTCAGAAAAGTCAGAAGCTATAACTCAGGAATTATTCCCAAGCTTATAATTTGTACTTTCTTCTCTTTTTCAGTGTATTTATAGACTGTTTAGATCTTTAAATAAGAACAAGAATATTTTTGATTACTACTTCTCATGTAAAATTTCTTAATGTGCTACAAAAATAAAAAACAAACCAACACTGAATTCCTTGTAATTTGCTATTACTATTATTATTTATGGTAACATGCTCATTATCACTTTTATTAAAATAGAAAAAAACTTTTAACCTAATTTGAGAAAAGTAAGCTATGTTGAATATGAGATTCTTTATTATTGTTTATGTACATTTTCTATGCATTGTATTTAATAATTTTAATATGGTTCTCCAGAACCATATTATTAAAAAAAAAAAAAAAAAAAGTAAAAGAAAGAAAATGTAGAAGGGAAAGAAATACCATTTAACTCATTTCTGTTCTTCAGATGGTTGAAGTATATCGTACTATATACTTGTACTATTTCATCGACAGGAAATGTCAGGTTTTACATAACTATCAGATTTTAGTGAGGTGATCATAATAGGTTACATTTTTTTTAGTGTTTACTATATGCTGAGCACCGTAACACAGATGATCTATTTCATCATTCTCACAGCCATCTGATAAGGTGGGAAATCTTATGCCCATTTACACAAAAGGAAACTACGGGACAGCGAGGTCAATTTGGTTGCCGGAGGTCTCACCACTAGTACGTGTCAGAGCCAGACTTTGCACCCAGGCACTTCTCTTAACCACCAGTGTTCAGTGCCACCCAGATCTCTTCTCCTGTGTGCCTGATACATTGATCTCGTTGATTTTTATATATCTCTCAAAGCACCTAGTATACTAACCCATGGAGTGTGCCATCAGAGTTTTTTGATAGATCAGTTCGTGTTTTACAGATAGGAAAAATAAGGCAAAGAAAATAAGTTAGTTATACTTTTTACAATAGGTTGGTAACCCATACCAGATGGAAGTTCCTACTGCTCTTTGCAATATAGCTGGCAGATCTCGAACCAACTGAGATAAATCACATAGATTGCTCTATCCTGTAGTCGGTCTATCGACAAAGCTTACCATGGGACTTAATTCATTCACCAGATTTTTATTGAGCAGGGCCTGCTTTATTTCAGGTGCTGTCAAAACAGCAGTGAGAGAATTCTCATGAAGATTACATAGTAGAGAGGTCAGAGAGATAGTTAATAAGTAAAGAAACCCATTCTAGGTGCTTTTAGGATAGTATGGTCATATTGTGAAAGATGGGCCTGGGAGAAAGGTCTCTTTGGATTGATACTCTGAGCTGATATTTTAAGTAACAAGGTCTGAATTACAAGGAGGAGCTAGACTGAGCACAGTATTCCAGGCAGGAGGAGCAAGAGGGAAAGGCTCTCAGGTAGGAAAGTGAAATGTTGCGAAGGAGCAGAAAGAAACCAGTGTACGGAGCTGATGGGCAGGCAGTAGGGAAGGAGAGGGATGGGAGAAGTGGCGATCCCACTGATGTGGGACTTTATTGGAATTTGATTCTGCCAAAAGCCTGGAAGGAAACAATTGGATGTTTTTAAGCATTAGGAGTGATTCAGGTTGCTATTGGAGAATGGGTTATAATAAAGGGGAAGGAAGCAGAGGCTATTAGGAGCTATTGTGTAGAAATTATGATAGTCTAGACTACAGTGGTAAGTAGCAGTGGGCTCTTTTGATGTGTCAGATATCTTAATAGGTAAAAAGAATGTCATAGTGTTCAGTTATGTTGAGTGAGAGTTAGGCAGACCTGTACAAGGAACGGATTGGGAAAGAAGAGTGATCTAGACCAAGGATTTAGGATGAGTGAACATGGCATATTTGTAAAGTTACATCTAGGGCTTTTATTGCTGGAATGAAAGTTATGTCTGAAGACCTAGCCAGGGAGTAAAGGCTAAAAAGTAGATCAAGGCATAAAAGGAGCTTGTTTTCCATCGTAATGAGATTAAACTCTGCCTGAATGCAAGAAGAATAACAGGATTGAGTGTACATTTTAGCAAAATCACCCTAGCACTTAAACTAGAAGCCAAGAGACCAATTAATAAAGTGCTGACGTATTGTAGGTGAGGAACGAAAATCAGTAATAATATTTCAGTCTGTAAGTTTATATGTATTCCTTGTCTTGTTCTTAGACATCTTTAAAACCAAGTAGAAGTGGGGGACGTAAATGTCACTTGAATGTAGTAAAATGATGAGCGTCTTTGGTTCCTGTCTCAGGTAGTGTTCCCCAGGAAGCAAGCTTTGTGATGGCGATTAATGTGCCAGAGGCTTATGGGGGAGTGTCCTGGGGGCCAGGGACAGGAAGGAAGCTGCATGGGCAGGGGGAGCCGCTGGGGTGCTGTGCAGTCTAAAAAGGCCCGGCTGAGCCCCGCAGAGAGTTTGTTCACTCTGTAACCATGGTACACTACCTGCCCTTGGCTTGGTGGTATATGATACCTTCTGGGCGATAGAAGGTAAGACAGTTACTTAGGTTAGGCTTGAGAGGCAACCAACCAGGAGAACGCGCTGATTAGGATCGTACAAAGAATCTAGTGAAGAGCCCTTAGAATGGCCATTTGACAGTTTTTATATGCAGTTTCTTTAATTTTATATAACAATGGCAATATTCATTAAACACTTGATACAGGCAGAGTGCATTATTGTTATGTCTGTTATCTGATTGAACCCTCACAACAGTTCTTTGAGGTATGTCCTGTTCTCGGTTTGATGGTTGGTGAAACAGATACACAGCATCAGTAACTTACCTGAGACCCCACAGCTACTTAGTAGCTGGATGGGAAATAATCCGTGGTAACCCTGTGCCTCTGCATATTCTGAAATAACTTTAGGAAAGTCAGTTTTTCCAGTGATGTGACAAAGAAGAATATGTTATTTGGTAATTTTTTTTTTTACTACAGATGACTTCATGAGCTGTTTCTGATTAGATGCTTTATACAAACATAAAATTGGATTTAAATTAGAATGTGACTCATTCTTTTAAATTGTCATATCCGCTATAATTGATGAGTGCTTTGTATCTTCTTTTTTTTTACCTTTTAGACTAAATCTGCACTTCTGTTTATTCTTTCTTTTTGTGGACTACACCTGAATACTAGAAGCAAAATTGTGTTCCATTGTTCTGAGAAAAGCTATAGAAATAACATCTATCTAATGCAGCTTATTTCTTGGAAGTTCACCATATATTCTAGAAATGAGGGCAAAAATCCTGTGTTAAGTTTATGATAATTAGAAAAGCATGGCAAGCAGAGTAAAAAAAGTTATTTCTTACGGTTTTCCTTATTGATGAGCTCATTGGCCTAATGCATATCTTTATTAATTTATCTTATGGGTCTCTAACAAGGAGCTATATATTTCAGGTTTTATAAATATCTCTGCCCCCATGCAGAAAGTTAATAATGTGAATCTGTACTATGCCAAGATTAATGTTTAATCATTTTCCTAAGTTGATTTTATGTGCTTGTCTTATAGGCCTGTAACTTATTCCCGTAACTTCATTGTGTTTTAGAATGACTGGAAAAAGCAAACCTTCGGGGTTATACATTTTAAAAAGCATAGAATTTTTATAGATAGTTTACAATATATTATTTGCATATATATTTATTAAAATTTTTCTGAGCATCTACTAAGGGAATTTACATTCTATTGGGGGAAGAGAGAGAGATGATAAATAACTAAAACATACTGTGTGTCAGAGGTATTGAGGGTGGGTGTGGTAAAGTTCTAGACAGAAGCAAGGGCCATGGGATGGCTATGGAGGGAGGTGGTTTAAAATGGGTAAAGGAATGTCTTACTACTAAGTCATCTGAGCCAAGACTGAAGGATGTGAGCAAGGGAGCTGTGCATTTATCTGGGCTCAAACTTGTTGGGCATTTAAATCCTCATAGAAATGTGGGCAGATTAATTTTATAAAGTTATGTGTCATTGCTTATATGGCTAATATATTTTCAGTAAATCATATGTCAAAGGCTTTGTAAAATTCAGTATATATGCCAAACAAAGGTATGCTGTTTTTATGTATATATAAGAACCTTTTGATTTTGTCAAAATAAATTCTGGGAAGTTTTATTCTGCTCCATGAAGACATTTAAAATTATAGTTATATGTTCATTTACTTCTTAGATGAGAAAGAAGAGGGTATCTTGGGAAGCATACTATTACCTAGTTTTCAGATAGCTCTGCTTACCTCTGAGGATCACATTAATCGCAAATATGCTTTTAAGGTAAGGAAATAGTCATATACTCTTTAATTCTGTGCTTGAATCTTCCATTGATTAGAAAATGGATATTGAGCCATACATTACAAAAAGTTACTTCAGTTACAGTCATTTTTATATTTAAAATTTATTAATAGTCTTATGGTTGATTTGGAGAGTGTTCCTTTAATTAGGAAGGACCTGTTCAAATAGTTGGGGGCCAAGTGTCTTTATTTATGCTTTCAAATGGTTCTAGACAAAGCAAATATGATAAAATGCTAATAATTCACAAATATAGTTGTAGGTGTCCTGGTGATAATTTTACCAATTTTTAAAGGTTACTGTATGTTTGAATTTTTTCTAACAAACTTGGGGGAGAGAATACTATAAGAAACAATAACTTTTTAAACATAATGTATGTACAGTTATGATCTTATAGAATATTTGCAGAGATTTTTAGGCTAAGTACATCGTGAATATCAGGTACTTTTGAGAGAATATTGAAGTTGTGATGTAAAATTGATTGTTAGATCACGTAGACCTGAATACCACCATAGCCCCACCCCCTTGACTGACACCACTCACCCATCCCTGTGATTCACTGGTTTGGGGAATGCCCTTAAGTGAGAGGCCACTGTAATGCTCAGTTGGCTACTTTTTGTTTTCAAAAACCATGCTGCATTCTTTGCTTTACATTTTGGCTGAAATACGTTTTAGCAGTCACCTCTTTTTTTAAGTCGGTTTTAAATTAACTCTAACGGGTTTAATGTAAACTTTTCTTTTAAAGGGGAAGGGGGGAAATAAGGGTAACATGCTGTTATTTAACAATGAAAAGGTTTATACCGCTATAAAATTGGTTTAATTTTTAAAACACATCTACCTTTTTTATTTTTTATTTATTTATTTTTTTAACAGTTTGCTTTCAATTTTATTTTGTATTCATTTCAGGTACACAGCTTAGTGGTTATATAGCCACACATATGACATAGTGCTCCCTGCGATATCTCCAGCACCCAACTGGCTGCATACCTAGTTATTACAAAATTATTGACTATATTCCTTATGCTTTTCTTTACAGCCCCATGACTATTTTGTAACTTTGCATTTACTTTTAAAGAACACTTGGGCTGGGTGATTGAAAACTTTTGCTAAGTTACAGTATAGAAAAAAAAGCAGGAAAGGTATCAGGGTGGCAGAGATGATGGATGGTCTCAATGATAAGACAAAATTTGAACAAAGACCTGTGGATGAGAGGGGAATAGCTTCAATAAATTTCATTAATAGTGTTACTGGAGAAAAATAAATTTTTTTTTTAAGATTTTAAATTTAGTTTTTGAGAGAGGGGCAGGGAGAGAGAAAGAGGGAGAGAAACATTGATGATGTGCCTGAAACCCAAGCATGTGCCCTGACTGGGAATTGAACCATCGACCTTTTGGTTCCCAGACCGATGCTCAGTCCACTGAGCCACAGCAGCCAGGGCGAGAAACAATTATTTTAATAACAAAGCTTAATGATGATAACTTAAAACAATATCTTTATAAAGTACTATACATAGTAATACTAACACTGTTATTTGGCCGTGGGTTTAAAATTTTTAGCTTATTAATTTAGCAAATGTTTGTTGAACTTGTACCATTCATAGGACATTTTGTTGTGTTTCTGGACTCTTGAAAAAACACTTGATTGTTGAAATAACAATAAAATGGACTGTTAAGTGTATTTTCTCTGTAATTATTTGACTTAATTTAAATTTTATCTATAACAAGGATAGTAATTTCTGTTTCAAATTCTCTTTTGCAATACTGTTTCCTCTGAATTTATGAGCCACTTTTACTACTAAATCGGTTGACATTGATGCTACTGCTTATCACCATGGTAAGTAGAAACTTCATAGGCAATTGTTGAACACAATTGTGCACTGTAAAGCTAGGTATGGAACTTTGCCATCATCTCGTAAATTCCCGTATGACAGATTGCGAGCATGATGTCTGAGTCATGGCTACAACTTGGTCTCCTTAGTACTAGCCAGTGTTCCTTCCATCGATCACACATATGGGCAGTGGTCTTTATTTGTTTCTCCAAAACTCCACTCAAGACAGTCCAGTGACACTTTATGGTGGTTTTAATTATTTTAACAACATGTAGCATTTGAGCTTTTTCTTTTGAGTTATTTCTATAGATAGTTTTATCTTTTACAATAGTCAAATGAGACTTGTTGGTTATATAGTTATAGTTATTTTGATCACTGTGTTTATTGAATTTATTTATATTCTGATTCTGAAAAATTTTTTGAAGAAGTTAATTTGACGTTGTTGATACGAAGACAGTAAAGATAATGGAGTAAACTGTGTGGCTCCAGATTTATTCCTCTCATCTTTTTATATTTAGGAAATGAACTACATACTCAGTATGCTTCCCTTTACCTATCTTTTATGCTTGCACATCGGTGTCTCTAAGGATTAAACAAATGCTTTAATAGCAGCACATTTTGAGGACTAAAGGGATGACTTAACAAGGGAGAAATAGTATGACTTGTACATTTTGATAACTTTTGTTGCCGGTTGCTCTGGGACATTTTTTAATAAAGTGGTGTGAATTATAGAAATAGAAATTACTAGGGATCTGAAGGTGGAATAGGCACGACTAAGTGCTTCATTTCTTACCTTCTTTCTTTTCCATTCATTTATTTTTTATTGTAAAAGAAAAATTATAAAGTTAGAAAAAAGTATTTATGTTTTTCAAGATTGAATTATGTTTTCCTCGAGTCATTTAGTTCGATATCTGTAGATAAGACCAGTCCGCTCTTTTGAAATTTGACAGTAATGGTTTGTGCACAGAGCCACTGAACTTCCTTTTCCTTTTTCAGGTCCCATATTCCTGTTTAAAGTGATCGTATCATTTTCAATCAGGCAGCCCATCCAAACATGCGGACCTATTATTTCTGCACTGATACAATAAAGGAGATGGAGTTGTGGATGAAAGCCATGTTAGATGCTGCCCTGGTACAGACAGAACCTGTGAAAAGGTAAAGGCTGGTAGGGAAAATGATGGTGATTTCCACTTACATTTTATACCATGCCTTGTAAGTATGTCATTATCATATAATGCATATCATCCTAGTGGTCATGGTCTGAAATCCTTTCCTTCTCAGAAAATGATGATTATTTCATGTTCTATATGAAATTGATACATACACCTTTAGTTAGTTTGAGATACCACCTGCATTTTTACTCCACCGTTCCTCTCTGCTCATTTCCACCTATCAGTGTACTGAGGTGAATCCAGAATTCTAACATTGAAACTGAATGTTCTTTCTTCTTACAGAATTACCTTTAATTTCCGGTAAGTACAGTTTTAATTGTTATCTTAAAACTTCACAAGGTAGTGTTTTTTAAGGTCCTCTTAGAAGAGAATTTATATTCATGAAGTTAATTTCTTTGTGTTTTTTAAATTACATTTTATGTTTTTGAAGTTTACAAAATTGAAATAAAATTTTGTGTTGAGTTCTTGTTGTTTTGTTTTCCCTGGCATTTCCTAGTTAATTCTGATTGTTTTATGATGAGTGTCTCCAGAAAATAGTTCAGCAAGCATGTAGATTATGTCTAAATATATCTACTTCTGCATGAATTCTACCTTCTTTCTTTTGAAATTTCATTACTTAGGTCCTTTGATAATATAAATATGTACTGTTAAAATATTATAGATCTGTGATTATTTTTCCCTTCTTGAACTTGGACCATTTTAATATTAAACTATATTATATTAAGAACTAGTGAGAAGAAATCTGTTTCTAAAAATACGTAAATATCAGCTGAATAATGTGCTTTAAATAGTCCTATACTTTGAAGAAAGATATATGATAAAGTTTTTTTGTTTTGTTTTTTCCAGTCAGTGATAATTGCGCACATCTTACAAGGAAAATGCTAACTTATACTTTTGGGTTTATTTTTTTCCTTAGGAAAAAAGGGAATTGTTAGTGTAAATCTTTAGTCCTTTTTTTAGTGTGCATATAGTCTTATGACTTATTGGTTAAAAGATTTAAGTTGATGCTATATATTTGTTCTTCAAAATATCAAGTCCAAAGCAACTTAACCAATCCCTAATAATTGAACCATGGGGAAGGTATGGAGAAAAAAGAAAGGAAGGTCAGAATTGAACTGTAGGATACATATTTTTAAGAAAAACCACCTCAATCATATGCATATTTTAGGCTGAGAGCTAATAAAAGGAATTTTATAATGACCTGAGTGGACATAACAATGAGATAGTTAGCCCTGATTACTACGGAAAATAATGTAGATGAAAAGAATTAATTGAAGATTTTAATGTAATTTTAACTTCAAAGTAAAATTGTTAGGGAATTATTTAGAATACAGAAATCAAATAATAATTAAAATATTTAATTTCCAGATAATTTCAGCATTTTATATTGTGCTTATCTCAGAATTTTAACTAACTTTTCTTTTCTGGTACTTTCCACTCTAAAAACTAAAAATCACTCATAGTTTAGGTAAGTGAAGATTACAGTCAATGTTTTACTTAGGTTTCTGACACCTTACTAGTTGATTGTGTGCCCATCACAGTTTTTAGCCAGTTATGTTGATGTAATTCGCTTGGTCAGCCAGGAATTACTGAGTACCACCACCACCTGTGTGCCTAGCCGGCTGTCAGTCACCGTTGTCATGTAGAAATTACATCTTATTCTACTTCTCTTGCCCTACCTGGTAATATTGGTTATTATAATTGAAGGTGCCTAATTGTTGTCATATGTCATTTCATTAGTTTTGGGAGATTTTCTTGGCTTGGTTTTAAGGTAATGGGCTTTCCTATATGGCCAGAGTACTTAAAAATATTTATTAGAGCATGTCACCTAGAGATAAAACATTGAGTTTTTAACTGGGTAGTTCGTTTCTTTTAAATTCTCATAAAGTGTTTGACCTGTGAACTACAGTAACATGGACCCCTAATATGCAGATCATTGATGGCTTATATGAAACAATCCAGGCATAATACACATTCTCTGAATAATTTCCATCTTTGGGTCTATTATTTTCATTTTCTACATTTCCATGTATCTTCTTCAATAACTTAAATGCCACTTTTTTAAAAGTACATCACCAGTTTCACATTATTTGTGTTATCCTAGCATACATTTTTGGAAAAAAATAAAGAGACAAGGGCAGTGCAGTTCTGGTTTAAAATCTAGCTTTAGAAGCAGCCAGGTTTTAAAAAATCTTTTCAGATATTTGATATTCAGTGTTAAAAATCCCCTCCCCACCTCCAAATTTAGCAAGGAGGGGATGTGCTTTTGTGTAAGGCAGAGCTGTGTAACTATTGTCTTTCAAGGGAAAGTAGCTCCATTGCATATCTTAGTAAACCATCTCAATATCTAATACTGCTTTCAATCTAGATGCTGTGAGTTTTATCTAACCTAAATATATGGGTAGTCCATAACTTTGCTCTAAGAAAAATAATCTTGTTCCATTTTTGGGTCACTGATCCTATTCCAGATTGCCCCTCTGTAGCTGTATATTATGGATTTTTTCCTACACATCTCTGAAATTGGCAGCAGTGACACACTTAAGACTCAATATGAGCGTTTTTATGTATTGAAATGTGGCCAGTTCCTGAGAGGCTTCCCATTGTGGCTTGATCTTGGCAATTTCATGTAGGTTCAGACACTCAGCTTGGTCTTTTCAGAGCCTAGAAGTGATTGATCTCAGGGCAGCTGATTCTCATCAAAAAGACCTAGATATAGCAACTGGAATGGAGAGCGGTAAAACTGTCCAGTGGTCCAGACACACACTGTAAGCAGCACCTTCTTCTAGTGAGAGATGGGCATGGGATGCCAGAGTCTAATCCACAATTGCTTGATGAGATGGAGTGATCATGGTAATCAAGTCTGTGGCAGCCCCCTGTTCCTCATAACATCCTGTAACCTTGGTGCTGCAGGGTCCCCATCTACCAAAGAGGAGATTGAGGCCCAGTAAATTTCTGCGTCTTGCCCAAAGATGGACAGACACAGCTCATGAGAGGTAGAGCTGGGAGCTGAATATGTGCAATCCGACTCCAAGACCTATTAACCGAAACTCAGGTCCTCTTTCATACAAGCAGAGTTGGTTCGTCATGTGGTTCACATCTTTGGTAGCACCAGGCTGTTATTTCCTGGTATAGTCATTCCCACAAACCAGACAGACTCATGTTTGTCTCATGATGAGTTAACCCTCCTGGCTGGAAGCCCTTTGGTTTATTTCAAGTGACTAGATGCTGTGGTCCTTTGAGTGTGGTATTTGTGGTTTCACTACGAAAGGGCAATCTTATTTGCTTTATTTCCAGATTTTTAATGGTGGGGACACTTATCACTTCACTTTTTACCCTCCAGTGCTTTGTACACTGTATGCTTTGTTTCATACCAGAACCTTGGGGATTTGTGCAGGCTTATCCTCAGTGACCTTTCAGTTTTTTTCCTAAGTAAAAGGTAATTTTATATTTTTCCTAGATTGAATCCCAGAAATAATATGTCCATTATTTCATCTGATTCATTATTGGGTTTTTTTTTTTTTTTCTGATTTCAGAATGGACAAGATTACATCTGAAAATGCACCAGCTAAAGAAATCAATAACTTTCCCAACCACAGAGTGCTCATTAAACCAGAGGTCCAAAATAACCAGAAGAACAAGGAAATAAGCAGAAATGAAGAAAAAAAGGCATTAGAAGCTGAAAAATACGGATTTCAGAAGGATGGTCAAGATAGACCTTTAACAAAAATTAATAGTGTAAAGTTGAATTCTCTGCCATCCGAATATGATGGGTCCACGTGCCCAGCTCCGGCTGGACACTACAGGCCAGTCAATGTGAGTTCGGAGAACAAAACAGTCAATGTGAGCCTGGCAGACCTTAAAGGTGGAAATCACCCAAATACAGGGTTCTCACACACAGAGGCGGACCGAGTCATACAGAGAACCAATTCGATGCAACAGCTGGAACACTGGATTAAGATCCAGAAGGGGAGGGGTCATGAAGAAGAAGCCAGGGGGTAAGTATCTTCTTACGTGTTATGCACCTAGGTGTCTTTCAAGCTGTGTTGGTAGAGATTGGTTTCTAAGATGCCAATTAAAAGTATTCATTTACATTGTGATTTAGATATTACAGTTTCATTACTCTTTTTTATTGTAGTCTAATATAAGTGTTTTCTCCCTGCCTCCCATTGTTGTCACCCAACTGTACTAATCATGATGAGGGCTTATTCTCCCTTGGCTCAGCCCAAGAGAAGGCTTAGGATGTGGGTAGAGGTTATGTTTGTTTGGGAAGAAGATGGGACCAAGACCTATCCCTCCTTTTCCTTTCCCTCCCTCCTTCTCCCCTCCTCCCCACTGCCCTGGTCTGACAGTCTTCTGTTAGTATCTTGTACAGCTTAATGCAAAGATCTCCTGAAACAAGTACTGGACACAGGACAGCTTATGCTCTCTAGTTCTCCATCTCCTTCCCTTCTTAACTCATAATACACATGACTAAGTATTATATTTATTCATCTGAGCATTTATTCATTCCTGCTCACACTTGTTCTTTCATATATTTCTTGCTAAGTACTATGTACTAGTCATGGGGCCAGAAAGTAAATAATGAAGAGAGAGAGTCCAGATCTCTCACAGAGACTCTGTCTAGCAGAGGAGAAAGTGAAATAAATAAGTACTGTACACTGTGACGGTGGAGGAAGAACAGGGTGCTACAAGAACACGTTTCAGGGACCACCAGCACAACCTACGGGTTCACGAAAACCTTCCCGAAGGAAAAGGATGCAGTCGACATATAAAGAATGGTATGCTTGTGTTAGTTTAGATGGGCAGGACCCCAGATTAGATAGAGAGCAGGGAAAGGACATCCAGTGTGGCTTAGGTGCCACTGCTGTGGTGTCGGATGAGGAACAAGGCTGGAGAGAGAAGCTGAAGTAGGTGCATTCAGATCTGTGTTTCAGAAAGATGAGTCTGGCTGCAGAACCTGGGGAGTGAATTGGAGGAAGTTCAAAAGCTATTGGCATAAGTGAAATGAGGGTAAGGAGGTGTACTCAAGGTATAACTGACAAGTCTAGTTGATGCTCTAATGTGCGCAATTGCAAACTGTTCTTATTCAGGTCTAGTTTGAGTGACTGGGTGAAATCAAGAAGGACGCCCTACTCTTGGGCCTGATCATCAAGGGTTGTCTGGTGCCTTTTACTGCATAGAAGAGATTTGGGTAGAGAGAAGGTAATGAATGATTTGGACAGGTTAAATTAGAGGTGCCAGTGGTCTGTATCTCCAGAGAGAGACCTGGACTTGAATAAGGTTGCAGCATCCTGATTATATCAAAAGTACTGAAAGGTAAGGATGAGAGTAGATACTTCATTCAGCAGGAGGCTGGATAAAATAAAAGTTCTAAGGGAAAACCTGAAAGAATATTTACATTTAAGGGAACAAAAAGGAGTAGGGGGCGGTCTGCAAAGGAGATGAAAATGAAGGCCAGAGGAAATGGAGGAAAAGAGGTGCCTATGGGATGAGCAAGTGTTCTGTCATTAGTCAGGAATATGACGATGCAACAATGTAAAAATACTCTAATGTACTAATGTACGTACATAAACGTTAACTGAAGAGTTATTGGAACTCTTAACCCTCCATAATAGAAAACCAGAACACAGTGGCATAAATGTTTTTGATTAAATGAAAATTACCTTATTTTAATAGTGAACCTCCTGAGGTCTAGGAGAGTGGAAGCAGTTTGCTCGGTTGTCCTGGCTGACGTGTGCAGTTGCCGGCCGAGGTCGGTCAGTAGTGCGGCTCAGAAGCCCGGGTGCATTTGGCTTCATCTTTTGTGATCTCAACCAAGGCTGCAGAAACACTCTCCTGTGAAGTTTTGTTCACTTCCATACTCTTGTTTCCCACCCGCCGTGTTTACTTTTCTAGTTTTCCCAAGGGAGAAATGTGAGAAGTATTTCCTATTTCAAAAATAAAATTTGATTAGGCAGAAAAGAAGCCAGAGGTAGCTCTGGGGGAAAAAAAAAGAGAGAAAGAAAGGGTGTTTGGAAATACTTATTAAGGTTATAATCATTTTCAGGAAAAAGGTGATAAAAATCCCAGCAAGAAGACTTGCAGAATCTGTACCCAGCATTAAATCTCACTTCTAGAAGTTCGTTTTAAAATTGTTGAGCATAAAGATTAGTTTCCAAGCACTTTTAGGTCCCTTGATGAGTATTAACTGACATACATAAAGGCTTTTTGTGACTTTTTTTCTTTGAAGGCTGACCTGCAGCATCTGAAGGCTGGTCTTAGGTTATTTTGAGCTAAGGTTTTCTCTGCATTGCTCTTCCAACTTTGGGTTCACTGGCCGGTGTCCAGTTTGGCTCATTGAGATATGTGATCTACATTATTATATAAACCTCAAACTGAAAAAAAAAATAGTTGTGATGTTTTATAATGAAATAATTTTTATTGGTGAAAAGAAGTCTAATGGCAATTCATGGTATAATTTATTTTGTAAAACTCCCTGAAAGGCTTGCTTTTGTTGTTCAAGTTCTGGTAGAAAGGAAACAGGTTTTATATGTAGTCAAATAGTAGATCCCTGCATCTGTGAAGGGAGCGTTCAAGTCTCTTTGTGAGCGGCAGGCTCGGTTAAGATGCTTGCTGCCTGAAGCCATTGTTCTGCATGGCAGAGTCGCTGGGGCTGGGTTTTCATGGCCCTTGACAGGCAGCTGCTGGTGAATGGAGCACTAAACCTGCTGAAGGCGCTTCCAGTGTTCGTTTCTTAAGCTTCTACTTAAGAGTAAATCACATTTTTGCTTAATTTGAATTTCTTTGGGGAAGACCACTGAAGGAAACTAGTTTTTGAAAACCAGGTCTCAAAAAGCTAGATACTGTATGGGATAAAAATAAACTTGATAAACAGCCTAGTTTTAAAAAATTCTCCAAAAGGTGTTCCCAAAGATGGCAGACAAGCCCTTTTAAACTTTGTAGCCATTAATTAGTCAACTTAGTAGAAAAGCAGCCTATGTTAATGAGTATAGGTGGATTTAGAGTTCGGGTTCAATATACATCAGTACAACAGGGTGCAGCTCACACAGTATGAATGCTTCAGAGCACTGACAGAGGTATTTGCTGTAATTATTATTTTCTGAACTGGAATTTAATCATTAGTTTATAGGCAGTTTTCAGTGTGTTTTAGATTGTCAATGGTATGCCTCTTCCTTATATGATTATAAATGCTTTTTTCACGTATTTCCAAACTTGATACAAAGTTAATATCATTTATATTTTCAGTATGTAGTTCTGTGATATAGTTTAGTGCCCAGTCCAGAACCTTTTGCATATCAAGGTCACTATAGTTATTTCTTGAAATTACGAACAATCAAATAAACCAAGGCATGTGGGAGTAAATTACCTTAGTACTAGGGCAGCATTTCTTGGCTTGAATCAACTTTCCCTGGTTGACAGACTTCGTAAGCAGGTAGCCATGGGTGGCCAACTCTTCTTACTTTTTTAAATTGTTTCTCCTATTACAGTCCCGATTTTTGTTTACCTTTTGCCCCCCCCCCCACACAGCCCACCCCTCTCTCCCACAGTCAGTCCCTTCTCTGTTGTCCATCCCAATTTGTTAACAGAGAAGATGGGGGGGTTGTTGGCCTCGCTGAGTGTTTCTTGTCCTGGAGGGCGGGGTGGGTGTTCAGTTTTCAGCAAGCCTGTTTTCAGGAGAGACATCAAAAAGCCGAAGAACAGGCAGCATAATGAAGAAATTTAGTTTAGGGAAAAGGTTGAAAGAATTGGAAATATTTTGAACACAGGATAAGAGATGGTATTTTAGAGCTATATAACATAACTTGGTAATGAAATCATCTTCTAGATGAGAAAACCAAATCCCTAAAATGTTCAGTTGGCCAAATTTTGTTAGCATATGACGGACTCTAGATTATTCCCTTTCTGGTTTTGGATTGTCTTTATTTTTAATGAAATCATAGCAAAAGAAAGGGATTTCTTTTAAACATAATTACTATACTTCTGGCAAAATTTTAAAAATAGAAGGATTGTTTTACTTTTTCATTAAATCCAAAAGTCAGGAATCATGGGCATAATAAAAAGAGTGCTGCTTAAGGAAGTAAGAGGCCCATACTCGAGTTCTCACTGGCCCACTCACTCTTAACCCCAAGTATTGAAAGGAGTATAATCTCTCAGTCTTCTCCCCACCTGGTCCTCTCTGCTCCTTTCCCTCAAACCAACTCTCTCTCTCTCATTAATATGTGGTTATGTTTATTATATAACCATATATAAATGATTTTCTGAATCCCAGAAGATGTAAATAATTCACCAAGGCCTCTATACTTAGTAGAAAAGCAAAAGACAAAACTTGGTCCCTCTGATTTTTGATCAACTGCTTTTTCCTACTTCATTGTTTTTTCTACTGTATTGTTTTGTTTTTCGCAGCCTTATGTCTTTCATGCTTTAAGCCACAAATGGGTGTATTTAACACAAGGCTTTCTCGGTTTGTAGAATGATATCATAAAATTACTGCCCCAGTAGGCACAAATCTTAATTAGCATGGCTCATAGCCCAGTTGCACCCAATTCATTATACCCGATCACAATGAAGTCTTCGTTTTACATGAGTGTTTATGCTTTGTTACTAGCAATACGTCTATGGGTCAGAAGAGAGCTCTGACATCCAGGATATCAGCCAAGGATTCCCAGATTATTAAAGAGTATAGTCAAGTAACTTACACATCAAGTTAGACATGGGACCCCCTCTGGTCCATGTAATCACTAGCATCTTTGGCATTTTAATACCCAGTAGGAGGCAGCAAATTATTAGCAATTATACATGCACAATTCCAAAATATTCTCATTGTCAAAAAATACAGGACTAAGGTGTTAAGTAAGCATTGAAAGAAACAGTCAGGAAGCCTGAGTTTATGGGGGTCTCAATTCTCCCACATTTGGTCCATTGGATTACATTACGTTTGATATTACTAGAGTGTGAATTTATGCCAATGGAGATGATAACATAGGATAAATACTTGTACTTTAATCATTATTCTTTTTAGTCTAGATCTTTTTTTAATTAAAAGATTATGTTTGCATTTAGAATTTGAATAGTAATTACATGTATATCTTATACCTACCTCTAGAGGTAATGGGAACACAAATGCTTACTTTATTTAGAATTTTTAACTGACTTATAAAAATTCTTTATATGTAGTGAATCTGACCTAGCATGAAATTAGCACAGGATGTTTTTATATATTCTAAAGAGTGTTTTATCAAAATGTCATTTTTTTAAATTGTAAACTGAAATTTTATTCTATTCTTTAATCTTAGGAATCTTAGCACTATAGTATTATATATCCATATCTAAAAATTTAGTATTTTCTAAGAACTTTATTTTAGATGCTTAATGTATTTGAGGAATTTTTAGATTGCTTTTAAATGTTCCCCAAGATGCAGGTTGCTTTCATGAGATGGAATATTAATCTGTATGCCAGAAACATTGTAAAATTCCTGAGGTTTGCAGTTTTATGTCTGAAATGTTATGTTTAAGTATTTTGTCTTTAAATTTTGCGCTTTAAGCTTTAAGTCATTTTTATTTTTCGAGTTAAGAAAAGCAGTCAAGGGAAATTATTTTTTTAAACCACAAACATACTGATGTGCCCTTTCCATGGTCATGCTGTCTGAGGAAATGGCACAATAGAGAAGTCACCGAGGTCTGCAGTAGTTCACTTCCTGACTTCATGGTCTAGGGCACAGCTCAAAGCGTCAGTGTTCCAGCCATAAACACAAGTCCTATTTAACTGTACTAGTGAGATGTATGAGGAGGAGCTTCTAGGAGTCTGTGTATGTAATAACAAATAAGCTGTAGAGACAGATTTTGGATGAGATATTGAGTATTTTTAGTTCTAAAAGTACCAATATTCTTCTTTAAATCAAACTCTAAGTTGTGCAAAATTAATTCTCTTTTATGTAAGTGATGTAGATGCTGTTTACTTAATGTATTAAATCCATCAAATTAAATTTTGTAAAAAAATTTAAATGTTTTTATTAATAACCTATACCTTCTATAATATGTAATTTTTATATTTTAAAAAACAAGTCCTAATATATATTTTATTGACCAGGGGGGAAAAAGTACTCTTAATTTAGAATCTGGAAAGCAACTTTCCTTTATTTTTACATTTCAATTCTTTTACTTTAGAGTAATTTCTTACCAAACATTACCGAGAAATATGCCAAGCCACAGAGCACAGATTATGGCCCGATATCCTGAAGGTTATAGAACACTCCCAAGAAACAGCAAGACCAGGCCTGAGAGTATCTGCAGCGTAACCCCTTCCACTCATGACAAAACGGTGGGCTCCGGAGCAGAAGAGAAACGAAGATCAATGAGAGACGACACGATGTGGCAGCTGTACGAATGGCAGCAGCGTCAGTTCTACAATAAACAGGGCACGCTCCCTCGGCACGGCACTTTGACCAGCCCTAAAACCATGGTTAACATTTCTGACCAGACAATGCACTCTATTCCCACGTCACCTTCCCATGGGTCCATAGCTGCTTATCAGGGGTACTCCCCTCAACGAACCTACAGATCAGAAGTGTCTTCACCAATTCAGAGAGGAGATGTGACGATAGACCGCAGGCACAGGGCCCAGCACCCTAAGGTAGTGTTGGCTCTTCTTGTGTTAACTACTGTATGCAGGGTGGGTTTTTGTTTTTTCCTAGTACACTATTCTTTTAAATGAGATAAGAAAATAGGGAGGAGGAGTCAAGGCAGCTCCTTATTTTGTTTGTTTTTAATATTAAGGAAGAATATACTGCAATGTCAAAATCTCCTGTATAAAATCTAATCTTGCACCGCTGCATCTCTCAGCACAGGAACAGGTTTTTTTGTTGTTTTTGGTTTGTTTGTTTGTTTGTGTTTTGAGTGGATGCATTATGCAATCTTCCCTGCCTAAGAACATACCTCATCAACTTAAGACCAGACCATGTGCATTTTTATGGGCTCTTCTCTCACTTGCAAATTCTATACCTGCCCTTTCTAGCATTCTCTGCTAAGATGAAGGTGTCAACCTCATCTTCTAACCAGCTGAGTATATGGCATATTGAAATACCACCTTAGATACGCAACTTAATATCAGAATAACAATGCTTACTGATTCATACTTTTAAAAAATTCAGACACAGAGATCATGTTTTAAGTGAGTTGAAGCTTTGCCTAGTAGGTGGTTGAAGGTGAATTCAGAGTGCTTTTTTTGGTCAGCTTCTCACACTGCTGAAGCAGTTGTTGGACCAGACAGCCCATGTGCGGCCAGTTCTCTGGTGTCTGCCCCAAAGTGAAAGGGAGTTTTCCTGTGATCTTCTTTTTAATTCTGAAGAATTTCTTGCTTTATACTATTTTAAAATGCACTTTTTCTTATCATTGTGACAGGCTGAATCTTTCAGTTACCTCATTGTGTAAAACATTTGCTTGATATTTCCATAAATAAGAGTTAGCTAGAAATTAATGTCGCTAAGGAATTTTCTGATTGGAGTATGCTTTATGAGGCTCACTTTGAACTTCACTGTCAATGAAGTTGAGTGTTTAATCACTTTGTCCACCCAAAGGCAAATCATATTTGATTTAAAAAATAGTAACAGTATTTAAGAGATATCTGATTGAATACAACTTATTACTGTGTGGTTGAAAAGTGTTCTTATGTTTATTAGTATTTTTCATATTCTTAGCCAAAATTTATCATGTTTTAACAATAAATATGAAATGAATGTGTGCTCTCTATCCCATTCCAAGTTAACTCCTCCTCCCAAAAAACTTCTCCAACATGCCAATTTTTTTTCCCCAAACAATCTTATCTTTCTTGATGTGTTCAGTGGTTCTTGAAGTATGGTCCATAGACCCCTGGGAGGTGGGGGAGGGGGCGGTCCCTGAGGGTCACCATGATCCTTTCAGGGGGTCTGTATGCAAGCTCAAAACTATTGTTGTTGTTGTTGTTGTTGTTGTTAAGCATTTTTCACTATGTTACCATTTTCTAATAGTGCAGAAGCAATGGCGGGTCAGAGTACTGGTGCCTTACCCTAAATTGAGAGAGGGGCTCCAAACCATGCTAGAGGTCATTATAGGCTTGTAGGCTTCACTTAAAAATCCTTCGATAAAACAGTAAAGGATAATTCTATTATTTTAATATTCTGTGTGATGAAATGGGAAATATACTTTAAGCATTTCTGTTGCATGCCAAAGCGCTAATGGCTGTCTCCCAGAAAAATACCTGCATGATTGAGTGGCAAGCTGAACTAGCTGCTTTCTCCATGAAACACCATTTTTGCTTGCAAGAGCGAATGACAGACAAACTAGTTGTTTGGACTTAGTATTTGACAGACACTTCTCAAAGTAAAATGTTAGCCTATCACTTCAAGGAGAACTCCTGACAGTATTTGTCACTGATATGTGTCAGCATTAAAAACATTTGCATAACTCACTGAGCCAGTATTTTCCACATGACCAATGTTTGAGATTACAAAATCATGAATGGGTTGGGTAGAAGATTCATTTGAAAGTGCAAACAGACTAGACTAATGGATGTTATTGTAACAGTATGAAAAGTTCATTGATACAGTTTCAGATACCAGTTTGCAACTAACCTTTAAGAAAATACCACTTTTCAAGCTTCAGTGTAATATCAAGGATAAATATTTACAATGATCCAAAAAAAAGCGATTCAAGTTCTCTTTCCTTTTCAATATATGTATTGAGGGTGGATTTCCTTTGTGTACTTTCATTAAAGAGATTATCACAACAGATTGCATACAGCAGCAGATAGGAAAAATCTAGCCAGATATTACAGAGATTTGCAAAACTGTGCTGCCCTTGTCACTAAACTTTATTTTTAAGGACATAAAGGGGTCCTGAGACCAATAAGTTAGAGAACCACTGAGCCAGAATGTAGAGAATTACTCTGTTCATCAGCATCCATATTTTAGTCAAGACATGTTAGTGCCTCTCTTCTTTCATAAGCCCTAAGAGCAAATTTTAAGTGGTATCGTATGAAATAAATTGAAGATTGCTCATCACTGATGTTGACCACAGAAATTTTTCTTGTGCCTTTACTTTCCCAGCATGTCTATGTGCCTGACAGGAGGTCAATGCCAGCAGGCCTGACTTTACAGTCTGTTAGTTCTCAGAGTCTCCAAGGCAAAACAGTGAGTACAGTGTCTTTATTTACCATCACATGTTCTATTTATGTGCTACACATGGTAGCACATACCTGACCCAGCTTTTAAGTTTGCGTTTTCAGGCCGGTGCCTTCAAAGAAAAACCTTTGCTATTTTTGTGCAAGAGAGGCTCCTAAGAAGAATTTGGAATCATGTAGCCATTGCAGAGTCTTACTGGATAATTCTCCCTAAATGTCTGACTGTCTAAATAGGAGTTATATTTTCAAGCTTTACTGTATAACCTGCGTGGATTTTTTTTATTTCATTGGATGTTAATTCCCTCATCCTTAAAACAGAAGTTGGAGTAGTTCATTAGTGGAGCAAATTCAGCAAGCAGCCATGTGTAGTCAAACTACAAGCCTATTAAGAAGTTTCTCCTGTGGATTTTTAGATAGATTAACTACTTTAGAACGGAAAAGAAACTAATTTACATATTTATGAAGAGAAAGAAAGACTATAAAAATACCGTTATCGTTTTATTGTTGGTGTTAAACTTCAAATTGAGAAGAAGTTGTATTATCAGGACACTATTACTCTTCAAATTAAAGAGAAAAGATGACTTTTTATTACTTTATTTTAATGGCATTCTTTTATCAGGGGAACTCTGCTTTAATATCAGTAGATAGTTTCACTGTATGTGAAGATGTGATTTGAGGACCTATGTAGTTGTTCCTTATTTAAAGTTCTCTTTCTGCAGTAATCAAAGCAAATTCATCTAATGTGAATTTTGCAAACATTCTTTTATTTTATCTTTTACATACTTAGAAGGAAGATTTTCTGGCTTTCAACTACTTGATATTTATTTATTTAGGGTTAAAAATAGTGCTTGACTAAAACTAAAATCTTTTAAATGTTGGAATTTTAAAATATTAAATTGTGAATCTTAACAGGCATTGATCATAAGGTAGTGCCAAGTATACAGTACTACAAAATTTTCTCTTCTGCCTTGCTCCCTCTAGTGGATATTTAGGATAAAATTTTATTTACCCACTACTCTTGAGGGAGTCAAATGTGCCTCTTTGTTTTGCCTCAAAACTCAAATCTTACAAACTTATTGGAACGTGACATCCTTTTGAAAATATCTTTATCTTAACTGCATAAATAACAAACCAGAGTTTCAAGATTTCTTCTTTTGGTAAATAGCACTCCGGTTCTTAGAATATTTAAATACCTTACACCTCCCTACCTTCTCCCTGGCCAGACCTTAAGGACTTGGTCGTAAGACATGGACTATCCACAGTCATGAGGTCCCAAGATATGGTTGGCATCAGATCAAAATCTTCTTGTTATGAAGTCACACATACACATTCTTAGACTATTTACTATCACTCAGTATTATCTAAAGAATCTAGTAGTAACTTTTTTTGTTTTTGTTTTTTTACTTTTGACATATTTCTCACCTGAAGGCCCAAGTTTTTAATGTAATTTTAAATAATAGTTTTAAATGATTTCTGTCCCTAAAATATCGTATATTTTCAAAAAGCAACAGCAAATGAACAGAAGACAGGTAATATAATGCGGTAGGCAAAACAAATCAGTCTCAGGAATGCTTTCTGGCTGGGAAGTTTTACTATGTTACAGCCAACGTTCATACTTGACTGCTTTTTAACAAAGGAAAATTTGTCAGATCAGCATCTTAAGGAATTTTATCTACCTTTGAAATTTTCTTCCCCTTAAGGATCACAGTAACTATCAGGAACCAAAAGCTTCTTCTCTTCCCAGAAGTTAGAAGGAGGGTTTTGTACCCATGAAAACTTTCTGTGTGTAATAAATATATGCATATTTTTTTAAGTCAAAACTGATCTTTTGATCATATAAAATATCCTTTGAAAGCACTAACAGTGGCATTTAAAAATATAACTGGGAAGCAATGAACAGATCCCAGGTACTGAGTTGAATGATGTAAAGATTTCCAAGTTTTACATAAATTTTAATTCTTTTTATTTACCTTCTGTTCTCTAAAAGAGTATTGCCAGTATTGTTCTGTTGGTGTAAAAGCCTTCGGTGTCATTTTTAAACATCTTATTATAATAATCTTTTAATACCTCTTATGTATAAATCTTTGTAATTTTTTTTTTTTTTGGCATTATGCTTTTTTATACTTAACATTTTAATTTCTCTCATGAGTTCTGAGAAAATGCCTTAATATACTGTCGTTTTGCTGTATCTTTTTAAAGTAACACTGTTCCTTCTATTTCTCTAGATATCTATGCATTTATGTAGGACCTATCATCATAGTGCCTAGGCACTATGTTTGATGTCAACCATAAGAGGAAACTTGCCAAGAAATCTTGGTTTAATATCTGTCACTTAAGACAACAATTAATCTGTTTTCCACTGTTTGGATTCTTAAATTGTACTCCTTCAGCCAGAGGAGCTTACGCTGCTGCTAATAAAGCTGAGACGGCAGCAAGCGGAACTGAGTAGTATCCGGGAGCATACGTTAGCACAGCTCATGCAGCTAAAGCTTGAGGCCCACAGCCCAAAGGTCAGCTATGGGGAGATGTGTCTGTGTTGTCTGCATTGTCACTTACTTTGAGCCACTCATTAATCGGTTTATCAGTGTCATTAGTGTAGAGCATGAGCCCATACCATCATTGCAACAATGGCATTAGGCCCTCCTATTGACCCTTTGAGAATTCACCTGCTTAACTATTAACGGAAAACACAGGCTCTCTTCTTAGCCTTCCACTCACCCACTTACCTGCCGACTTTTACAGATTTAAACAGTGTCATTTACCAAATACAGTAACTTCTGCAACTGCTAAAACAGATATTGAAAAGTCCTATAATTTGCTGTAAAGTAGTAAGTTGAAAATTGATTATCGTTTAGTAATACTACTTATTACGTGTCAAAGATTAATTTTAAGATATTTCTTTTGTTCTTGACTAAAAAGAATGAACACGTGTAAACATTTCTCAAAGGGTTTAATAGCCTCTAATTATATGCGAAACGTCCAAAGAAGTAGTACTATATTGCAGAAAAGAATTAACCTGTGAAGCTTCTACCATTGTGTCTGCTAAAGCCATTTGAAGGATTTTTCTGCTTAATATTTCAGCTTGGATGCATGTCTACTTAATTTCTTGCAAAACGAAGTGCAATTGTATAATTTAATGTCGTCTATACCATTCACGGCAGCGCATGTATGTGAAAGTTATTGTGTATTGTGATATGAGGTTGTGGTAAACTACCTGTTTTTCTTATTTCAAAATTGACCTTTCATGAATTCTGCACCTTCTTTCTCTATTCTTCTGTTTCTTGATTGATGCCTACTAGAATGAAATTCTTTTGCATCATCTTCAAAGGAACACCATGTATTTGGATCATCAGGTGGGGTTTGTAGAATTTTCTTACATATAATACCTAATAGAACTCTTTAAACGTAGTGCATTTTTTCAGGTTAATCAGATATTTCCGTCATTTTGAGTTAATAGCATGACAAGTGACAGTGTAAGAAATCCCTAACCAGGTAAATGCAGGAATACTGTAATAAGCCGGTAGGAAGACAGTTGTAGAGAGGTGGCGGGTGGGGGGTGTGGGGGAATGCTGGCTCACTTGAAATTGAGAGCCTGAATTCTCTAGACTTCTTTCTTATCCCAAGAAAACTCCTACTCATGGAGGCTTATCTTGACTTGGAGTTGACCTTCTTGGAGAAATAGATCCCAAGCTGTGACTGCCTTGCTGGAAGGCTGGGGGGTCAGGAGTGGTAAGCTCTGTATTCCCAAAGGGAAGCTTAAGGATGAGTGAAATGTGTCATAGAGATAATTTTTAAATGGTGTCCTTCTTCCTTGTTGGTCATCTCCTCCCAGTGTCTGGTCTTTGCTAAGCTACATAGTCAGTTTTACAGCTGTAGTTCCTAGCATTACCTCAGTGGGGGCAACAAGTATGATTGGTTAAGATGAATATTCAAAAGTGTGAGTGGCAGTTGGTGAACAAGAAGTGACACTTCAATATTTTAGTTTTTATGGAATTCTCTATTAATATTTAATTTTAATTTGATGAGGATTTTTATATGTTCTTAAATATAGAATTTCTGCAATGAATACATTTTGAGCTTGTTTTAAAATGTTCAAACTTTAATATTTTATCAAATGAAAGAGGTTACTGTAGAAAATATTATATGTATATTTGCTTGTTTGAAATAGATTAATATGCTTTAAATTATTTTTCTAATTTAAAGAGGGATTTTTACATTAGGATAACCCTTTAAAAGATGTCTTTTTTTTTAATTAAAAAATATATTTTGGTTAATTTAAAATTTATTTTTCCACAAATTGTTGTCTTCATGATTTTGCCAATTAGAATGCTTTAGAAATCAGCATTTCATGAATCCAAATTTATATCTCCCCTCCAGAGACAGGTGTTATTGAAATTTAACCACAGTGTCTATAATAGTCTTTCCTCAAAATCGCACACTGCCAGAAAACTAGTAAATACGTGGGAAATAACTTTCTTAAAAGCTCCTTTGTCTAAAAAGCTAGAAATAGTTAAGGAAAATAATGGGGTTTTAAACAAAAATTATTTTTAAAAAATGATACAAATTTGATCCTGAAGTTATCTAGAATCTCTGGAAGTAAACCTACTGGTGTGCTGTAATGTATTACCCACCCCGATATCAAAACTAGGATTTCCGAGCCAGAGATCTTGAGAGAAATCTTAGGAAAGGACAGGTAAATATATCGAAAGTACCACTGCTTGCTGAGATGATTCTCCTCGACTCTTTCCCAGGCTAACCTCGCCGCCTTCCCTTTGCCTAAGCGACCCAGACCCCGGCTGAGGTTTTACATTGCCACCGTCCCCCCGAAGCACGCTCTTCTGAGCCTTCCTACTGCTCCATGCTCTCTCTGGTCCTCCAGGTGACTTCTGAAAAGCTCAACTTCTTATTGGGCCTCTCTATTCTCTCAACCTGTCAGCAGAGGTTTTCCAATAATTCACCTTTTTAAATACTAGATCCTGAAGTAAAATTGTATTCTTCAAACTTTTATCTTTTTAAATTTAACCCTTATCGTACTTTCTTCCATTACCATTTAGTCCCCTTATACATCCCTTCCCTCTGCAGTCACCACACTGGTGTCCAGGTCCATGAGTCCTTTTTCCCTTTTGCTCAAGCCCTCCACCCCCTGTGTAAAGAATTACAGGATTTGACTGCTTGAATGCTAATTTCCTTTGAAATAAGACTTTCTGAAGGAAAAAAAATTGGGTCATTTTTAGATAATAATTAGACAATTTATAAAAACAAGGTGGAGGCTTTGCCCAGAAACTCGGATGATCATAAATGTGCATATCCTTAAGGTTTCCTAAAGAAAATCTCTCTTTAAATAAATCAAAAAATTTTATGGTTTTAAATAGTTGCTACTTTTGCATGTCCTATATCAGTAGGAAGGCTACTAAGGTATATAAAAGGAATTCTTGGTAATTTTGAAGTTTAATGGTAAGTTTTTATTCAGCTCAAACATTTCCAGCTTTTAATCTTGTTACTGCCAGTAACCTATTTCAGACTACCAGGTCTGTTGATTTTATAGGCATTATTGATTGCCTGGGTTTATAAGTTAATTCATCGGTTTTATATAAGTACAAATTGGAAAGTATATTTTAAAATCTTAAAGTCAAAGGAAAAGGCTCTGGTCCCATTTGATATTATTTATCATGCCAAATGAACATATACTAATTGATACTCATTTTCAGCACCTATGCTGCTTACTCTGATAAATTATCAGAATAACCTAAGGCCAGCAACAAAATGCAGTCTTCCTCCTGCTCCTTGTCAGAGTCCACCATCATCAAAAGAAGAATTTTAGTTTATTTAAAGTCTCTTAATATTTATCATTATTCCTGAAAAACAAAACCAAACTGTGGTCTCTGAGTAGCTACACAGGTAAATGCACTTCTGATATTACCATACTGTTTACAATAAAAAATGAAAATACCTTATCTGAAATTCTAAGGTGTATATATTACACAGTCAACCCAAAAATCTTGACTTGATACCTATAACTTTAGCAATATAATTTGGTGTCTTCTTATTGCCATTATGAGGGCAAGTCATGTACTGAAGTGCTTTTAAAAATAACAAAAGCTGTGGTAGAATTTTCTTCTGCAATTTTTAAATTTTGAAGTATGCTATTAGTTTGTTTATGCTTTTAAGCTCAGTAGACTTCAAAGCCTACATTTATTAAGATTAGTATAGATTTATGTGTCATTTTGTGAATTTTAAGGAAATGTGGTCCCAGAGTATTACCTGTGAATATACAATATCTAAATCCAAGTTCTAATTTTAAAATGAATAAGTACATAATATATAAGTAACTCATTTTCCTCTCGTTCAGCTTAATTATCACCAAATATTAGAGGAAATTTTTGTTATAGTTTAAGTGAAACTTAAAAACTTTTTCCAAAAATATATCTACTAAATGGATTTAACACTTAGTAAGGTTTTTTTTTCCTTGTTTATTCCTCTGCCTAGAAGAATACCGAAAGGAGTGGTGGGGGCAGGTATAGTTAAAATTTTGCAATGGCTCTGTACTCCCCAGGAAGTTGGAAATATATTTGAGATTATCAGCAGTTAAAATGGTATCTCCTAGAAAAGAATGTTTTCATTCTTTGAAAGTGAGGAGAAAGAGAATATTGTAATATATTTTCTTCTCAGAATGAGGCAGACTGAGCATAATTTTTAGAACTATATGGCCTTACTGAACCAAGTGTTAGATGATTAGGAGTACCTAATTTTCCCATGAAGTTAAATGTAAATCGTTTATTTGTAACCGAAGTAACAGGTTTCCATAGAAGCTTATTGTAGTCAACCATCTGGGGTTCACCTGTAAGATACAGAAAGGGCATACTGGTCGTTTGGGTTCCTGTATCCTTACTGGTTGTTAAATGTTTTTGATAGTACCCCTGTTAGTTAAAGTCCCAGTCCAGGCCATGAAACACTGAATTTAATTAGTATAGCTAAAAAGTATACTAACAGAGTCATATACCCTAACTGGACTAAGAAAAACATCTCTCAGAAAACGTGTTCAGAGTTCCAACCCCGGATCTTAGGCACATATATATCTTTAGCAGGTCTAACACTGGCAACAGGGTCTGCAGGGTTCTTAATCTTGTCACTTGTAAGGATTTCCAGTAATGTCTAGTTCTTGGCTCCTATAGCCTGGATTGAGGCTGCTTGGACTGGGCAAGAAAATGAAGTTGGGGTTTTAGAAACTAGACCCCAAGCTAAAGAGAAGAATTAGGCAAGTCCGGTCCATGGATGAAGATGTGGAACAGAGCTGGAGCTTTTTGATCAGTCATGAAGGGAGGATTAACAGGAACGGGGAAATTAGAACATGTCCCAACCCTTGACTTGTTTTCCTCACTCATGTTTTAGCTCTTTCTTCCGTTTGTTTGTTTCTTTCTTCCTTGCTTGCTTTCTCTTTCTGACTTTCCCCTATTAGAGATTGAAGAGCGGTTATGAGGGAATTTAGTTGATGTTCCCTTTTTCTTCTTCCTAAAGCCTTCCTACCAGTTTTCCATGTTAGGCAATGATGACCGAAAATGAGAGGCTAAGACCCACATAGGTAGGGATGGACAGAAGGATGGAGAAACTGAGTGGCGCTTCACAAGCCTTTTGTAAACAGGCTGCCCCCTTGCGGGCGCACCGACAGGTACCTGCCACCCACCCCCACCACTTCCGCAGCCAGCCACCCCCTTTGGGAATCCCTGCCAGGGTTCATTGAGTTTAACTTTTACACTTCAACCCATCTGAGCTTTACTTGTGCTGGTTCTGCAGCAGGTATTTTTCGTCTTTTAAATATAAAATTGTAGTATAACATTGAGTGTGCTTTCATAAATTCCCCTTAAAATTATGGTGGTCTGCCTTTACTCCCCTCCCCTCAAGAGTCATTTTAGTTAACTGCATGAGAAACATCTACATGAGAACGGGAAAGGAAGGGGCATACCTCAGTTGGCCACACTTACATTGGGGATTGCCTGTGCCCCATGTACTCACAAGTTCTTCGGGAAAAGAATATGCCTGTGCTGCCGTCATTTAATGGCACTCATTTGTGTCTATCCAGCGAGAGCTATCTCCCCACAGCTAGAACATGCGTAAGTCATTTCTGAATATAGCATCAAATAGTATATTCTGTTAGCCTAAAAATAAAAAGCATAAGCAAGAGGGAACAAGCTTTCTTTGAGATCAAAAGGAATTGCCATCTAGGGGCATAGAGTCTGGCAGAAGCCCAAATTGTGTCTCGATTCTGGTGTAAAGACCAGGGGTTTTTATGAGAAGAAGAGAGGAAATAATTACATGACTAGAAGGAAGGAATGTCTATAGGTGCTAATAGGCTACGATATTCTTTAGCTATACATGGTGGTATAACTTCTAAAGAATGTCCTCGGTCTTCAGTCCTGTAGTCAGGATGTCTGCTTTCCTGTTAGCTTTACAAACAATTGTTTGGAATACAATGTTGGTTTGACTCAGTTCAGAGGTTATTTTGCTTAGTTCAAACATTCCAAAGGCTCATGGAACAAGATGTGTGAGACCTTCCTCTGGGATAACAGGTCCAACTCCATTTTGAAATGACTCAATATATTGCTGTGTTCCCAATTCTCTAACACCAGATGGCTAAAGGACCTTATCCTTAAATTCCTGTCGAGAAGCTGGAAGTTTCTCATGACAAACAAGTTTGCCCCAGTACGCTAAAAGGAAAATACAGTTTAAGCATTCTTAGGGTGTTCTTTGTTACACAGAAATAAGGTTTGCAAGAATCAGTAGCTAAATCCTTCTGTCTTACTTCATCCGTGCATTATATTTAAGCATTCAGTACTTTTAGGGAGGATAAGAAAATCATTTTTAATATGAACTTCTAAAAGGTCTTGAAGAATAAGCCAGACTTTCTAATTTGCAAAGGTTTTATAGTTACATTTCAGATTTTATTATGTGATTTTTAAGTAAATATTAATATTTTATGAACTGTATACTAAAACTGCTAGTGACTTTGAGAGAAGCCTGCTATTCTGTCACTGGTTGCTGTCGACATTCCTCATCAGTGTGCTTTCTAAACCCTTTCAAGAAACCACAATGAGAAAGCTCTATAGACAGGAACTCTGACCACTTTTAAACATACTTTGCCAAGGAAAACGAAAAAAGGAACAGTTAGCTGGGTGTATGTAATTGGTACTGAAACCATTCGAGGTAAAACTCCAAGAGAACTTTTTTGCATTTTGTTCTTTGTGTTCATGAAAAACAGCTTTCCTATAAGGGAAGAAATGCTAACAAGATGATTGAAAAGATTCTTGATGGCTTTCATTGTTCCTGTCAATTCAGCAACTTCATTCTCCTGAGCTATTAAGCAAGAACCCATTTTCTCTAATATTTCAAGGAGTCCTGGAGCTTCTATTTTAAGGATGATTGAGAGCTACAAGTGGTAATGTTTCTAGGCGATATAGAATAGGCATTTGGGAAAAGCAAACCAGGGAAACTAGAAAATTGAATCTATGTTATTTAACACTTGCTAATCCAAACTAATTACGTCCTACAAAATATCTGTTTTTTCTTATGCCTTGCTATTAAGAATGATACTGTCTCTTTCTCTCACACCACATTCCTCCTTTTTTACTTTTCTGTCTCCCCCTTCCTCTGCATATTTGATGGTAGAAATAGTGGGGAGAGGAGGAGATGACACCCAGAAAATTCTTAAGCTGAATATGGACACCATAATGGCCGAACTCTTAAGAAGAAAATGGATAGATGAGAATTCAGAATGTGGAAAGATTTTAGAATGTGTCAGTACTCGGATTTCTTGGCCTATCGATGCTTACACAGTATTACCGTGGTGCTCCTGTTTCTTACCAGTAATTAGTCTGTCCCTTTTTGTTCTTTTCACCCATGTCGAATCTAACTGTAGAAGTTCCTTTTTTCGCCCTGACTGGTGTGGCTCAGTGACTGAGCACCAGGTCTGAGAAGTTCCTTTTTTCTTGGTGTTCTCTCATTTGAGCATTCCACTTGACTGGTTGTCTCTTTGTTATTTTTCATCTCTAGCCCCTGGGTTTTTCCCAGAAATCAGAGCCTGGGGTGTGGGCTTGTTTGCTGAACGTTTACATCGGGGAATGATACGAAGGTATAGGAATAAAGAGAGTGGGCAAGGAAGGAGGGAAGGTATTATCCACTGCAGTAGGCAATTTGAGCTTCATCTGACTGGTTCTTGTTGACAAATGAATAGAAATACTGCAGAATCATCCACCTGAACAATACAAGAGGAAAGCATTTGGCTTTCATCCTCTGTTGACCCAAGGACTTCCCCTGAAGACTAACTCGCCAGCACATTGATGTTACACACGCATGAGCACCCAGTGGGTCCCCATCCACCAAAGGTATCCAAATCACCTCTCTCTCCAGTTTCATTGATATATTTCTAGTTGCTTACAGAGATCTCCATTGGAAGTTTTGCCTTCAGTGCATTGCCAACACGTCTGAAATTAAAGTCGTCATCTTACCCCTCGATTGCAGACCAAAAAAATAAAATAAAATAAAGCAAAAATAGTTCAAACCCATTGATGCAACAAACATTACTTGAATACGTAATTCTTGGAGAAGAGCACACTGGGATTTGGGAAGGATCTGGACGTTTGCCTTAGCTGTTTGCTTAGACCTAGAACTTTAAGTAATTTAAGCTCCTAGGGGAAGAGAAGAGAGGGAGACCAGTTTTCTCCTCCAGCTATGGACAGCCTGACAGTCTTTCACAGTCTGGTTGTCTGATGAAGGAAAAGAAAACCGAATGGCAGCCTACCTACTCTTCCACTCTCAGGGTGGAGATTAAACAAATTTATAAAAAATGGCAGGATTGAGTCAGCCAGCTTCCTACAGTTGTAGTACATTCTCGTATTTCATCTGCCCGACTCCAGATACTGAAGTTAAAAATACCTTGAAACTGGAGTTAAAAGTGCTTGAAAAAGCTTGCTGAAAATGAGAAAATCATGTGATTCTCTAGAGCTGTCTGAACTGATTATTTTAGCTTAAACGCATGGCAGTATAATACCTGCCACCATAACACCTTATATGTGCTCTAAGCTGCTCATTAGCATTTAGTCACCAAAACGCGGTAGTGCAGAAATCACCTGCCGCGTGTCTTTCATCTAACTCAGGAAATTTCGCGGACTTTCTGTTCACTACAAAATGAGATCTCTTTGCTTTGTCATTCAAGCCTTGACTCCACCACCGCCGTCCCCCAGTCTGTGAGACATTTCTTCCCCTGTGAACCGTTCTCCCCAGCCAGCGACTCGTGGTTTCTGGAGTACTTCAAAAGCACACCCGTTGTCTACACGGTGCACCTGCCCAAGCATCTCTCCATCTTGACAGCTTAAATGTTGCTTCACAGTTTTCAAAGCACTATCATGTACAGCATTCTACTTTGCCTCTCATCCACATCCTCACATGGCCTTTAACCCGTTCTATTTTAATGACTTTATCTTCATTCAGTCTGTTTTAACAACTTGCCTAAAACCACAAAGCTGGGATAAATAGACTTCCTTTTTTTTTTTTTTTTTAACAATCGATTTTGACTTTTACAGTTAATAGAGTTCTTGTATTTAGAATAGTCCTGTTTCAGGTTGCTGATCTTTGTTACCTGAGATATAGCAGCTCCTGGTTACATACTGGTTATGTTTTTATCTAACAAAATAGGAAAATGAAAACAAAACTTCCCCACCCCTCCTAAAATGCCTAACATTTTTGCAGTTCTATTTTGTCTTTATCAAAGCAAATATATTTTAAAGACTTTATTTATTTATTTAGAGAGGAGGAAAGGTAAGGAGACAGAGAGAGAAAGAAATAATGATTTGGGAGAAAAACACTGGTCAGCTGCCTCTGGATCCCCAGCCAGGGACCAGACCCACAATCTAGGAATGTGCCCTGACCAGGAATCGAATCAGCAACCTTTTGCTTTTGCAGGATGATGTCCAGCCAACTGAGCCACACTGGCCAGGGCAAAGCAAATATTTTTATATCCTATTACTATAGCTTTTGCTTCTATCTTATTTTTTATTTTTTTCCAGAAAGTTTATTCAAAGATTTATGGAGCTCAGTGTAGGGCAGCATGTTAGGGCTTACAAAGTAAGAATTCTTAAGTGATTTTTAAAGCCCAAAAAGGAAATAAAGTTGAGCATAAAATGCCAAAAACATGTCTAGAATTGACTTAAGGGTATGATTATGTCCTAACTACTTACATAAGCTGATAAATCTCTGAATTAATGACAGGAATTCTGCTACTCAATACCAATTATATTTCAGTAAAAATACAGTTGATATTAATAAAATCCAGATCCTTATAGCTAGAAGATATTTTAATTTTTATTTAAATTTCAAATGTATTTTAGAGTAGATCCCTATGGCTAGAGTAGATATCTTTTTTACTAACAGATTTAAGATTTCCACTTTTGGAATCTTGTCTCTTTAAAATTGTATTGTTAGAACACTTACAAAGAAGAGGAAAATAGGACCATTTCAAACACTACATTCACAAAAATTAAGCATTTTGTTTAGAAAATGGATTTTGAGTTATTTTCATATTTCGGTTGCCTGTGAATGCCAGGAATAAAGATGGTAGCATCAGATAATAATATATTACTAGAAGTTAAAGAAACAGTAGTTAAGAATCCTTAAACAAGGAGAACATGTTAAGCCACAGAAGTAAAAATAAGATCTGTAAAATTTATCCTGTAGCCAATAGGATTTTAATTAAAAAAAAAAAAAAAACCTTTAGATTTTTTTTTAAATGGTGAAATTCATTAAGTAAATTATATAAGTTTATGCTTTGAAAACACATTAGCATAGACCTTAACAATATTTTTTCAAAATATAACACAGGTTAAGTGGCAGCTTTAAAATTTTGTTCTGCTGGGTTAGTTTCTTGTTACTCCATACGGGATTTTATTGGTATTTCTGAAAGCAGTTTAGAAATGCTTTCTTTTTTCCTTTAAGGGGGTGTCAGTTTCACTCCTATGATAATGTCCCAATTTGTTGTTCCTTTTTAAAAAAATCTTTCTTCCTTAAAAAAATGAGGAAACATTCCATTGTCTTAACTACCTCTTAAAGTTCTGATGATTCTTCTGAATATGTGACATTTGTAATATTTTCGCAAAATTTTACTTTTAGAAAATACACATAGCATGGCAGGTTTATTCTGATTGCTTTAAATTTTTCAAATAGGCCTCAACACTTTGCTGCATCCATTATAAAGAGACTTATTTCCATTCCTCTATGAAAAGTCACTTCAAATTTCCCTGCTTCCCGTTTAACAGCGAGTGCTTCAATAGGTAGTCCGTCAGACCCTCCAATCTCAGGTTCTGGGGCTTGCAGATGTGCCTCCAGTGAGAGTGGAAGGCATTTCCATTGTCATTGTCTAAATGACCTGTTTATAAAGATCCCTGCGTTCCTCAAAGCGTCACCCTAGGCATGTCAAATTCTTTAGCTTTTTAGTTTTGCCACACATCTTAAGAGTTTATTGATGTACACAGGAGGACATTCTTAAGAAATGGATTCTTTGGTGATTAGGCTATCATGGGTTTTTGCTATTGTAAAGATAGATTCCCAACTTAATTCTTTCCCTAAGATGTCTTTAAGGACTTGGGAACTGTCTGTTTTCCATTTAAATGGAAAATGACAGCACAGAAATAGGTCTTCTCATTGGTTATCAAAGAAGGACAAAAACTCTATGCATAGATAGAAGTTATCTAGACTGCGTCCTGGGGGGCAGCGTTGGAGGCACAAGGAAGCTGTTGGCACAGATTCAGATATGAGGAAACTCACAAAACAGAACTTGAGCAAAGGTTTTCCTCTTCTAGGGTTGAGATACAGATTGGGGGAAACTGCTTATTTTACTGGTCTAGAATTTCTAGACCTGCTATTCAATACGTGGCCATTTAAATTTACATTCAAATTAGTTATGTTTTTATAACAGTAAAATTCGTTTCCTCTGTTACACTGGCCGCATTTCAAAGGCTAAAGAGCCACGTGTGGCTGATGGCTAGAGTATCAGACTACACCAATATAGAACATTTCTGTCATCACAGAAAGTTCTGTTGGACAGTGCTATTCTAGGTAATTTATTATATAAACTTTTAAAACAGCAATTAAGCCACTACTGAACCACTTCTTATACTTAAAGGAGGATTGGAGAATTACTCTTTTCCAAGGATAAATTATATGAATGAACATCTTGGCTTTGCTCACTGTTTAATCTCTTTTCTCTGTCCTGCCCTTCCCCCTAAAAACTAAATAGGCACTTATCCCATGAGTTACAATATCCTGTTACTTCTGCATTTGTACCTGGTCTCATTTCTATAGCAAGAGACTTTGAAACCAATATTTAAAAGTCGTTAGAATAATAGAAATGGCAAGTGGAAATTGAATTCCTGACTAACACCCCAGGTCCCTCTTGATTCTGCTGAGTCCACTAATACTATTAATAAAAGGAGTCAGTTTAACATCAAAGGATGCTTAATATTCATATTATAATGTACCCCAAAGCTGAGAAAAGAGGCTAGAGCCAAATATCTGATATTATAGGTAGTTTTTCTAAACACTGGGACTTACGAATTCAAGTAAAAATAGGTGTTTTTATTGTAAATAGAAATGGATTGGCATAACTAAGTGTATTTTTAAGATGTTTCCACTTAAATATTTCCTTGTTTATTATTAAAGGTAATTATGAAAATAATGTATTGCCTGAATTATACATTCTCGTTTTTATTATAAAATAATGGGCCTTTTATAACCTAGCAATTAACTGAAACCTAAGCCGTTACCACCCGTTACTTCAAAGAAGGAATTAAAGCAGGAAGCAAAGCATTTAATTCATTCCCAAGTTAATTATTAAACATCCTCCACTTATAATTAGTCATTCTCTTGCTCTCATTCCTTAAGACATGTCGACTGTTAACACCATTATCATAATGCCATCTAGGATTCTTGTATTCAGAGCAGAAGAGATTTGTTGCACATTCCTTTTTGTTTTTTCCAAGAACTCAAAACATGAAATTCCAAGGAGCTCATGAAGCATTATGTATGTCCCACCGCTTCTGCCTTTCCTTGGCTTTCTCTTATCCCATCTCTTCAACTTGAGTCAAACGGGATGCCAAGGAGTATGTGAGCTGAGGAACACTCACTATTATAGAATTACATTTGGCTTACTTTTAACACCTTGAGAACACCATAGTAACTTCTCTCAAAGGAATCTTTAGACCAGCCTTCCACCTTGATGTTTTAATGATGTTGTCTACATCAAAGATTCTCAAGATTTACATTAGAATTATCTGCAAGTCAGGGTGACTCTTTTCAAGATCCTCAAGTGATTCTGGTTTGGCTTATGAACCACTGGTCTAAATAAACTTGAACTTAGATTTCTGAAGTAGCTAGTAATAAAAAGGGAAAAGTATATTGTAAAGTAGTTATATGTATTTACAAATACATTGGGTTGCTTATTGTCTAAATAGCACTTCTTCCAGTAAATTTCTGATGTGGATAATAATTCATAGGACAGAATAAAGGTGTGAGAACAGTTCTCTAGATCAGAGCCTCACTGCGGTAGAGGACTCCAGATGAACATGATAGGAACATACGGTGCTAGCATTTTTCTTACCCTCTTTATGTCACCAAGGGGTATTTGCTAGAGGATAATAATTTCATTAGTTTAGTTTATTTTATGTTTATATATATTTATTCTTGTCACTTCAGTAAGTTTATTTTATTATTAGAAAAGCAGTATCTACTCAGAAAATTAGGGAAATATAGAGAAATATAGAAAAATAAAAAATAATAATCGCATTTCTACAGTTCAAATAATTGCTACTAACATTTTCATTCCTTTGCTGTACTAAATGGTCAGCTTCCAGAGAGGCCAGCTGATTTTAATATCCCAGGATTCGATGTGTATGTTTGAAATTTTTTACAATGAAAAAGTTGATTCTGGGAGTGACTCAGAGACACTGTACAGTTGGTATGATTTAAGTACTATTTTTGCTTTTAGTTTTTCTGTTCCTAAGCCAGTTGCTTTTGCAGTGATCCCTTCTCAGTGACTTAACGTTTAATGATCTTTGACATGTAAATTAAACAGGCATTTTTAAATCACACACATGGCTTCCCTGTATATACATGTATATTTACCCTCTCAAAGTATTTCACTAAATAAATCAGGCTTCATTACCTTTCTACAGAAACCATACCGCCCCTTCTCCCTTTTTAAAAAGTGTTTAAAGTAAATTCCTCAGGCCTAGAGTATGAACGTTAGTCATTAATCTGTACCATATTGAGGCTCCACTTAAAGTAGGGAACCACGTTCACAGAACTCACCATTGATGCAGTGGCCCATTTGTAGTGCCAGAGATCCACAACTCAGTGGGACGTCTCAATTTAACCTTGAGAGTCCTTTGTATTTAGATACTATCTCATCTCCATTACTTCTTAAACATTTATGCTCCTGACCTCCACTCCCCCAACCCCACACTCAGTAATTTCTGAGTCATGTACTCTTCTGCCTAATATCCATGGCATGATATTGAAAAACAACAAATATAGATGAGATGGCTTTGGAAATTAAAATTAAGTAATATAAAAAATGATTATATCTATAGTTTTCTATTTATAAATTATTTTCCAACTGTAAAAAATATATTCTGGCCCTGGCGGCGTGTCTCAGTGGATTGAGTGCTGGCCCGCAAACAAAAGGGTCACCTGTTCAATTCCCAGTCAGGACACTGCCTGGGTTGTTGGCCAGGTCCCCAGATGGGGGCACACAAGAGGCAACCACACATTGATGTTTCTCTCCCTCTTTCTCCCTCCATTCTCCCTCTCTATAAATAAATAAAATCTTAAAATATGTATATGTGTATATACATATTCTGTACTGCATATCAACACATTTGTGTCCTGTCTACAGGACATGTCACCTACAAATGCCCTGGTCCCTTACTGGATCACATTGGAGGAAAGATAAGAAGTCTGAGATTAATTGATGTGTAGATTTGAGTTCCACTGATGTGTAGAAGTTCTAGTTTAATGAATATGTGGATATGTAGATGTAAAAGTAAATTATTTAGCTTGAATAAAACTTTTTAAAAGTAGCTTAAACCATTCACAGGAAGGTTCTGATTTGACAACCAAAACAGAATCGATTTACATGAAACATTGGTTACTTGGCTGAAAATAAAATTTTCTAGATACACATTTTTTAAGATTTATTTTTTACTCGTTTTATGTGTTTATTAATCTTAAGATTAGTGAACTTTTGTTGTAGATATAGCTAAATCAGTAAAGTAGCGTTTGTTAACCATGATAGAAATGCTTGTTTTCTATAATACGAGGACCAAAATTATGTAAACTATATGTCACAAATTACAATTACAAAGACTTGTCTGCTTACAAATGGTGTAATCTATGTTGGCCTTTTACTCTATATAGATAATGATAATTCTCTTTTGAGTAATTTAACTCTTGAGTCCAGAGCCTGTTAAAACAAATATTTTTCTAGAGGCAGTAATTAAGTACAACATAGCTGGAAATGTAAAACATGGTTTCAGCCTTCTTAAGAGCGAGAGAGAGAGACACTTAAGTCTTTACTAATAAGTAAATTTTAGTTTGCATGTCTGTGAAATAATTCTACATTTGGTATTACACTGTGAGAAAATCCAAAATAGTATATATAAATGTCTTATCAAGCTTAACTTTAATAAAATGTGTGATTACCTAAGTGACAAGATATATTGATTATTATATCATAAAATTTTAATATTTGTAGAAAAGTAAATTTTTTGATTTGCCTTGTAAAGAACTGAATACCATTTTAAGCTTTTTTACTGATTAAGTAATCAATTAAATGAGGCTGTGTTTCTCTTTAAGTTCTTTGGTTGTCACTTTTGGATCATGATGCTTTATCACCAATTCTAATATATGTAGGAATATTCATTATATGACTAGATTGATTTTATTTATGAAGTAAAACCTAGATGCAGCAATATTGTCGTTAGTAAGCTTTCTTCTTAATAACCTTGAATGTGCTTTACAGCATTTAATACTTGTTCAAAATGATTTACATAAGGTAGATCTGTACAACTTTGGAGTAAAATGTAAACAGCTGCACTATTAGGAAACTATTAAAGTAGAGGCTATATTTACAGTGTCGTCTTTCAAATCTAGCTGTGCTGTAAACTGATGTTTGCTGTATGCTCCTCCTGATTTGAAATAGATGAAAGAAAATGAACCTATTATCACCATGGTTCACACAATGATTGAGAACTCGGCGCTAAGACCCCAACTGTACCAGCAAGTAAGGTCTTGGACAGTGAATGATACTGCTTTATCATCTGCAAAACCCCTCAGTGACAGCTTTGGTTTATCCTCAGAGTTCCTCATAACATTAATGTTTTTCTTATTCCATTTTTCGTTTATGTCTATTTGGAAAAATGCAATTCATCCACGCTTTTCAAGATGCTGCAGTATTCCTAGCATGGCTTTGCTGAACATTTTGCTGTTGAATATTAAGTGTGCCATTTCCTGAATTTTTTGTGCAGCGTATTTGATTGATATGTACTTGGAGGTCTGCAGTACATTTGTAAAATTTTTACTGGATTGCCATTAATTTTGATTAACTCAAAAAGCATTATAACATTTGTAGGGAAAACTTTAAAAAAAGCTTTTTTCCATTGATGGGCAGCTCCGCATAAGCCCCCTCAATCAATTAGGAATAGATTGTATTTGTATGGGAGTTCTTTAAGTCTAGTTTCTGTACTGTGGAATGGTAAAATTGAAAGGCCATTTCTTAACACACTGGGAGTGTCTTCTCCCTGTGTTCCGATTGTTCTTATGCAGTTATCATGATAGTCATGTCTTTCCTCATTCTTTTCCCTAACTCAGAATATGTACCATGGAGTTGGCTAGCTTTCTTTTAGGACCTTAGTAATCTGCAGATCTGCAAAAGAAGTCATTTTATACATTCTTATCCCAGTTTTTTTGTATTTCATGGTCTAAATGTTCTTAGCTGTGTGTTTTGCAACATCAGCTTCTTTCACCTCAACACTCAAATTACTGTGGTATCTGACCTGTTCCAGTTACTTAAATTGTACAGAAGAAGAAAATTAACTAACATGAAAAATGAATATATGTTCTGATTAAGATACGTAAAACATCCTTTTTTTTTTTTTAAGCACCTCGGGGTCGCACTGGCTTTAAAGGCCTCTGGTTTGCTTTAGTCACCTCGGGTCTGCGTCATGGCCTTGCAACTGGGAGACTGAAACAGCTGGGGGTAGGGTGACTCTTTTCTGAGCAAAGCTTTCAAAACATTTAAAGGACATTTTATGATTGAGCCTAGTTTTTCCTTTTTAATAAAGAGATAAAATATTAAATATTTAAAGTTAAACAGCTTTACTTTTCAAAGGAAAATGGAAACTGATTCTTAAAGTCACCAGATTATAGAATCTTGACACTCTGTTCCAAAATACTACTTGTTCTGGAATTGATAACCTTTTTCAGTGTCTAAAGCTATGAGTTTATCACTTTATATAATGCTAAATTGATATGAGATCAAAGCCACTTTGTTGTGACAGGCTGTTTTCATTTTGTACATTTTGCATATTTTCAATAAGAGTGCTAGCCTGAATGTTCTTGTTTGGTTTGGTATGGTTTTTCTTTTTGTATAGATTGCTAATCAGCGTTGATGATGCAAACCCCCTCGCTGATTGAAATTACTCGATTACACTAAAACTTTAAATTGGAGTTTTTATTTTTAATGCAGAGAGATCTGACACTGCTCTATAGTGTCACTGACCTTGAATCTACTGAAAGAGCAGATTTAAGTAAATATGTTTTGTCATATTAATACATGAAAAAAATAAAATTGTACAGAACAGGAAGTTCTGAATGTCTGATATCAAGAGCCATGACTTGGGCATGAGATGGGCAAACAGTTGCTACATAATCACTGTTGACTTTCAGCACTGTCAAGTCTAGAGAGTCTTCAGGATGATTTTTTTTTAATCAGCCACTGGTAAAGTACTTAATTTTTGAAGGACATTGTTGATGGATAAAAGTTAGAGTCACATTTCTTAAAATGTGTTTATAAATTGAAATCTGATTTTTTTTCCCTCCAGGTTTCCTTTATCATGTTATCATCCAGAGGAAAACCTTATCAAATTTTATATCGAATGTAGTTGTGCTTTTTCTGACATTGCGTTACAATGCTGTGTAAAGGGGTCCTGAAATGTAGCTGAAAATATAATGATAATATAATATGTTATGACCTGTTATTATGAATCACGTTGTTTCAGATTTGCATTAGCTTAGAAAAAGAATTACCTACACAGTAATTATGTTAAAACTAGTCAAGTAAGTAGGACCTAAAATTAAATCAAAACAAATGCAAAAGAAGTAAGCATCAAGTTTCAAAAATTCCTCTGCACTTATTAATCATCCTACCACCTTTCATAATTATCTTTTTGTACCAATTTTTATAATATAATTAATCAGTGAAATTAATCACCTTATAAATAATTGTTTTAAAAGATACAAACTAAAATTAGCAAATACAACTCTGTGAGTATTTTTGAGTCCACATAAAATATAGTGTCCAATTTTATCAAATACTTCCCCCAAATTTTTCCTTGGGGGGGGGGGGTGTATCATATACTTAAAAAGTGATACTATAGAAAATTTAATTGTAATGAACAAAATTAATTTAGTTTTACATTAATGCCAAGCCAGTTTTTTAAAAAGATTATTAGATACCTTATTAAAAGGTCCTAACTTTCTATATAAAATATAGCACATATCCTTATAATAGTCAGTAAAGCTTGATAATGCACTTCTCTTATTATCTAATTACTACATAGCCATTTTTATTTGCTTTTCCAGTGTTGCTGAAGTAGTTCAAACCCAGAACATTTGGGGGCGGGGTGTGTTTGCTAAAGATGAATTTGAAAAAAGATTTAAAAAGTGTTGCCATGAAACATTTTATACAGAACTTGAGTTAACCACATTATTTACAGAATTACTAGTAGGATATTCATATTGAGAACTAAATAGCAAACTTTTCGATTCTAGGTGGAAATTGTTTTTGTAACAAGTTATAGCCATCTTTCTTAAGAAAAGCTTAAAAGTTAATTATGTAAAGAATAATCTTGTTTTCTTATACTCCTCTTCTGACAGGTAAAAGCAATGTATAGTGGAAGATTGGTTATTTTAAGATTTTTAGTAGCTGGTATCTAATAGTGAATATCTATATTGAATAATTTGATAAAAGGTTTATGTAAATTTTTAGTGGTACTAAAAATTGAGGTACAACAAAAATTTGTGTAAATAAAATATATCTAATCTTGGCAAAATTTTAAAAATATTTTTAAACAACCTTTTTATTTGTAAATAACTTCAACATTACAGAAAATTTGCAAGAATAAAGATATTACATGAAATACTAAAAAATATATATCTACAAGGGTATGTCACTCTAAAATTATAACTATACAGTCGTCGGCAGCCGTCCGTCTCGAGAGACGATGGTGTAGCTTCCCAAGAGTCTATCTCCACCGCCGAGAATGGCTATACAGTATGTTTTTTATAATATGCCAGCTAATATGAAAATATATGCAATTATACCAATATGCTAAATATTTATTATGGGTTTCTAAATTTTTATTTTAAATTACTAGTCTTCTTTCTATTGAACCAGGTGATATAAGATACAATTCATATTTCAATCTGGATGTAGCACTATCCACTAGTTAGTTATGTTCAAATTACACATTTCATAATTTAGTAAAGCTGTTTTGCATTTAACTTTAAATATTAAATAAGTAAAGTATATTTGGACATTTAGTAGCTAAAGGCTTTATATCATTCTTGTAAATGAGAAAATTTTATTTTGTCATTTTACAATTTTTTATCATGAATCAAAGCATTTTAAAACTTATTTTTCACTAGTTTTATTTGGTTTTTTGGATTTTTTTTTTTCTAGATAAGAGTAAATTCTTTTCTTAGATCTAGGTGCTTTAATTTAGAATGACAATTCACACTCGTCAGGACATACTCAGCGATTTCTATTTAAAAATAGTGCACAAGTATTCTGACTTTGGTCATTAAATTCATTTTTCATGTGACGTTCATTTCTATGAAAGTTTTGTGGTTAATAATCACTGTGCATACTCTTAAATAGTCACAGGTTCATTTGCATGAGGTACATGAAAGTCATGTCTTGAAATGAAACACGGAAATCCAGGATTTATTTTTGTATGTTTGGAATGCTTACATGATGTTTAACTTTCCAATGACCACATTTCTAGATCCATTTAAAATTATCTGTTGTTTAAATTATGCCTCCTTCTAAAGATGTAACTGTTGAACAGTGCTTTTTTTTTTTTAAAAGAAATTGCATATAGCATTAAAATTTATACATTCTTATACATTTGTATGTGTATATATGAAATACAGTTTTCTAATCTAGAATGTAGTTGGGATACATTACTCCCATCCCCACTTTGAGAAAAAGTGTACCATTTTGTAAACATGCAGTGAGCCACTATTAAAATTTCCTACTGTGTTTTTGTTATTCTCTTGCAGTCAATATAGAGTCAAAAAACAAGAGAGATAGTGAAATATTGCCTGCAGAGGCTATGATGTGGTCTGTGGAATAATAGACGGGGTGGCTAGTGAAATCCTGATAAGCGCAGTCAGAAATGAGGATTGGTTTAACCAAAAGATATTTGGAAGAAGCTGAAGAAATGATGTTTAAATACACTGCATAATAACTCTAAGATATAATAAAACAAATGGTGTCAATGAACACATATAAGCTTTTTATGAAATTTGAATATATAGATTATAATAACGTAGGCTTTTTATGAGGTTTTGAATGATTTTCCTCTTTTCAATTAAACCCATACTTTTCCTCCATTATCTTTTAGTTCTTAAGACAGAAGAACAAGATAAGTCTATATTGTGTATGTGTGTTTATATATTATGTATATGTATGCAGTATGTTATAGGCTTTGGTAGTAAAATTGTGCTAAGACATGTTGACATTTAAGTGTACACATGCACAGCTGTGTGATTATGTGTATACTGTGAAGGACAGTGTTGACTGTTGAAATATGCCTGATTCAAATATTTGATTCAGTACAGTTGCTATGATTGTATCTGTCAATTTTCATTAAAATGTGTGTCTTACAAATGGAAAATGTAAGGTGCTGTATAATTTTGTTTGACCAGCTTATTATTTTGTTTGATAAGCTGAAGTTAACGTCATTCTTATGTATCTTGCATATTGTATCACTGTTAAATATTTTTCTATTCTTGTAATGATCTGTGTTTGAATTAAACTTCTGAAAGTATACGAATCATTAAAATCCCATTTTTATTAGTTATAGAAATCTAAAATATTAACAATAGTCCAGATAAATATATTCTTCAATGTTAATTTTGAAGTTGCTCTGTGACACTTTTCCTTACAGCTGTCACAAGATGAATGCAGAGGCACATTATATAAACACAGACCCGACGAGGTAGATATTGATGTAAGTATTCGTTTGCTGTGTGTGGTCAGTGCTGCCATGTTTTCTGCCAAAACGGGGTAAATAAGCATGACGAAATTTTCCTCTTCCCCCTCTGCCCTCCAAAATGATATCAGATAAATTAGCATTTTCATCTTTTGCACTGAGATCCAATTAAATGCTCACTCCCCAGTCTATTCTCTGCCCACCCTCAACCCCGTAATTAGTAGTTGAATATATTAAGAATCACATAAATGAAAGTAAAAAACCATTTTATTAAAAATTATATGGGACTGGAGACAAAGTAAAACTGTCTAAATCTTTTGGAGAAAGCATCAGCATCTACAAATTTTATCCCTCTTTTATTACTTTTAGTATTTTGTAATCATCTTTTAGATGGGTGACTGTTATGCATTCTTACTCATTCATATCTCGTTCTTCTCTCATTTCCCCTGGTTTTATTCATTGAGCTTTACCGCTTTCTCATTTCAGTATACAGTAGTCTCCCCTTACCTGGTTTCGCTTTGTGTGGATTCAGTGACCTGTGGTCAACCACAGTCCGAAATGTTAAATGGAATATAACATTCATAACTTAAATTTCATCTCATTCCAAGTATTGTGATGAAGCCTCATGCCATGCCACCTGTCCTGCCTGGGAGGTGACTCATTCCTTTGTCCAGTGTCTCCTCCCTGCTGCAGACCCTCCCCAGCTACTCTGTGTCACTTTGTGCCATCCCGGTTATCACATGAAATGTCTCGGTATCACAGTCCTTGTGTTCAATTAACCCTTATTTTAGTAACGGCCCTAAAGCTAAAGAGTAGTGATGCTGGCAATTCAGTGAAGCCGTAAAGTGTGTGTATGTATGTATGTATGTATGTATGTATGTATGTATGTACAGGAAAAACAAATGTAGTATACATAGGGTTTGTTACTCTGCAGTTTCAGGTATCCACTGGGGGTCTTGGAATCTATGCCCCATGGATAAGGAGAGACTACTGTGTTCCATTTGGTGTAGCTTGAGTTTTATCTAACAAAGATAGGTAGTTACTTTAATAGATAAATGGCAAAGAAAGCAATATCTCGTATTTTCTGCTAACTTGTCCTTATGCAGTAAAGTTTGGTACATATTTACAGTTTGGCCAAGGTTTTTATTTTCAGATGTTTAGAGAACTGGTTTATTATAGTATTGAAATGTTATTAGAGTACACTCTCATATTTTCATAATTTAAAAAATGAGGTAGTACCACAAATTTAAAACATTAAAACTACTGAAAGTGATTTTTCTCCACTAGCAGTATTTTTATTTGTATGATTGCAATTAGAAGGAATCTCTTGTTAATATTTTTTCTAAGAACATAAGCATAATTTTAAGAATAGAAAAACAATCTAGTTGGTGTTTTAATGAAGGACTGCATATATCACTTAACCTCTATTCAGTTTGTAGGGAAAAAGTCTTAACCATGTTGAAGTGATTTGTTTGAAGTATGAGACTGCTTGATTACTAATAATATTTTGAATTATGTAGGTTAAATAGTATGACTGTAAAACTCACTTTATATGCTTGTTTTTGAAGCATTCTACCTTATAAGCTATATTTAAATCTTTTATTTTACTCATTAAAATAAAGATTGACATAATTAGGTATTCCATAGCTATTTTAAATGTGTTTTCTTATTATAATCACCTCCAGCAACAGAAGTGATGACTAACCATCCTTCAATTACAGGGAAAAAAGTTTCCTAACAAATGATATCGTCTCTCACAACCTAGGCCAAGTTAAGCCGGCTGTGTGAACAAGATAAAGTGGTCCATGCTCTGGAGGAGAAACTTCAGCAACTCCACAAGGAGAAAGTAGGATAATTATGTTTATTACCTACAGTTGATGTTACTTTATATGATGATTATCAGGACACTGATAACTAAAGTAAAAAAGAATTAATTCGATGATGCAGAACATTAAATGTAATTATTTTTATTATAACAGTACACGCTTGAGCAGGCTTTGCTATCAGCCAGCCAGGAGATAGAAATGAATGCAGATAACCCAGCAGCCATTCAGACCGTGGTGTTACAGAGGGACGATTTGCAAAACGGGCTGCTCAGCACGTGTCGAGAACTTTCTCGAGCCACAGCTGTAAGTAGCAGATTTTTTTCCCCCTGGTAAGACTCACTGAAATATTATGCAGTGTTCTTGTTGTTTTTCTATTTAATTTATGTTTCTATTTGACTGGACTATTTTCAGGGTTGTTCTTTATCATAAAAAGAAACTTATTTGTTATTAATATCAAAAATAAAAGGTGGTCTTTATTTCTCTTAACTAGTAGGCTTTGTGTGTGTGTGTGTGTGTGTGTGTGTGTGTGTGAACTAGCTATTTTGTAAGAGAGATATACTCCTGTTAATATATAATGCAAATGAAAAATTCTTAAATATGTTAAAATTTATTAGAAAAATAAATATTATTTGGGTTTTAAGGGAGTTAGGATGATTTTGAGAAGGTGGTTATTAGGTTCACTTAACCAACCATTTCAATAAAAGGCACCTGTGAAATGCTTTTAAGAAACTGTCAACATTAAATTTCATAGCTGCAGTGTGATCTAAGTTTAGATGATAGGTTTGAGTAAGAAATATAATTAACAGAACCTTTTAACCCACAGTCATGTCACTTTATGTAGAGTCTCTTGGGATTACCAAATCTAAAAGTCTTACTTAGAGTTTATAAGTTGTTTTATGAGTTTAAACAGTCTGCTTTAGATCCTATGATGCTGTCATCTCAAAACATAGTAAGAGCACCTGCCCAAGCAGCCCTTTGAAAGGCAAATCCTCACAAAAGCCACCTGTTAAAGAAAACTGCTAACACGCCCTTGTCTGTAGCTTCAGTGGGTTCTTAGGGAGCAGCTACCTTTTAAGAAGGTCCACAGGCATTAATGCTTAACTAAGAGAGGTCCTTCCAGGCTGGCAAAATACCAAAATCTCAGCATGGCTTCTCAATTCTAAACATTAAAATAACATCCCAAACATGAGCTATTTTTAAAGGAATATAGCATGGTTTTAAATAAATCAAAACTTAGATTTTGTGATTCTTACATACCTTATATTTAGTATACCTATTCCAGATATTGAAATAGTTATTTAAATTATCTCATTTAGTCTCTATTACACTGTGATGTTCATAGAATCTTTAAAGAATTTAATATCCTTTCCATTGTTATCTCCTTGAAATCAGAACCATTTCTCCTTCATCTTTGTAGCTCTGTCATCCAGCATTATAGGATGTGCATTAAAAATCTAATGAATGAGCCCTGACTCATGTGGCTCAACTGATTGGTGCCATCCTACAAAGCGAAAGGTGGCCAGTTGGATTCCCAGTCAGGGCACATGCCAGGGTTTCAGGTTTGGTCCCAGTTGTGTGCATGCCAGCAGCAACTGATCAATGTTTCTGTCTCACATCAATATTTCTCTCTCTCTTTCTCCCTCCCTTCCCCTCTCGCTAAAAATAAATAAATAATTTTTAAAAATCTGATGAATGATAGAACTGAATGACTTGTCCAACATTACAAAGCTAAATGATACTGTGCTCAGAATAAATCCAGATCTTCTAACCATAGTCTTGAAGACTTAAATCTGCGTGGATTTGTTTGAATATCTTCTTTTCTGATTGTTATCCTATGTAATTACTTCTCTGTCCCCCCCCCTTTACTTTCAGCATTATTCAGTGATCATTACCAACCCTCACTCAGTATGTTCTTCTAAGACATGTGTTACTGCATAGAATGCAAACTCTGTTGTTCCTGCCTTTATGTAAACTTACTCATATTTGCAGCTCAAGGCTACAAATGATGCACAACTGGGCATGTGGTGGGTACTTGGTGGATGTTCATTATATTTAAATTTGAGTTAACATTTATGCGAGCAGAGTCTCAAAGGAGTCTTCTGATTCTCTCACAACTGATTCACGGCACTGGTTCAAATCCAAGTTCTGAGGTGTAAAAGAAACAATAACACCAGAGATATAACATTAAGGCATCCTTAGATCAAAGCTTGCTTTCAGAGAACATCCCCTCACCTGTTTGGCCACTGAAGTACATAAAACCAGGATTAGCACAAGGTAAACATGTAAGGCAGTGTTCCCTTTATCTTTTTTTTAATTTTTGAAACTGCATCTCCTGTCCATAAGCCCCATCCAACACACCCACATACTTTAAGCACATAGTGCCTTTTCGTTCTCTCCTTGCCTCTGGTTTATATAAACCCAATTAGTGAGAAAGGTTATTAAAACAGTTACATCTTAAAATTTTTCAATGAGCAACTGTCTTAGTTTGGGTTCTGTTCTGAATGCAGAGCCTCAGATGAGCTGGGTTCAGAGAGCTCTGGGGAGATGAATTCAGGAACAGAAGCCCAGGAGTGTGAAGAGTGAGCCAGGGAGAGGGAACAGCTGGTAAAGGTTTCATGCTGAGTTGCTACCATTGTGGGCAACAGGATTTTTGATCCCACTGAGGACTCTTGAGAACATGTGCATATTGCTTCAGACTTTCCCAGTGAGAAGCTGGCCAAGGGGACCTGACTAATGAGGCACCGAGTCCACACCTAAGTCAAGGACTTAGTTCCAGGGCTTCTATACTTTCTGCCCCACTCCACTGTGTGGTAACACATACTTTCTGGAACTTGAAGTCAAATTTGTATTTTCTTAGCCAGATATCTAAAATTGGAATTTCAAATATCAGAAAACAAATAGAAAGACCTTCCCTTCAGTCATCCTGAATCGTGCTGGAAGATATCTTATGCATTTATCCACTGTAAAATAATATCAGTATATGAAATAATAGTAATAATCACAAATATTTCTGGAGCAGTTATTAGGTACCAGATTCCATTATAAGTTCTTTACATGCACTTAATTCACATAATACCCCCTGGATGTGGGGGTTGTTGTTACTGTGTTGAAAAGGAAAAACAGACACGGTTACGTGGTGAATAAGTATAGACTTCTATTAAATTTACTTGTGCTCTGAACTGCTATCTTAGATACATAGGAGGACTGTGAGTAAATGAAGATTTTAGACTACAGTGGGAAAACTAGGTTTAGGATTATAAACTTTAAAGGGGCCCGGAAGCAAGATAAATGAACTACCTTGGGGAGAAGCTTACACTAAATGATTTCATATAGTCATTTTCAACGTAATAAGGAGCTACTGAGAATCACAGTTAAAACACAGTGTAATTCCTTGTAGTTGATCTGCCAACATCCATGAAATGTCATGGAATATGCTTTGAAAGATTTTAAGACAGATTTTAAATTTTCTGGCTATTTCATTAATTATAAAACAACATTCCTGAAAAAGAGACAGCTAGATGCGATATTTCTCCTGATATGCTGCAGTAGAAAGTACCCAGCAATACTTACCAAAGTATTTTTTCCAAAAAAAATCAAAGCTGAATCTCAAGCCTCCATATCTAACTATGAATTTATAGGAAATAAAGGAAACAGAAGAGCAGGCTGAGCAATACCATAGGAATTCACTTAGCAAAATCTAGATTAGGGGACATTATACAGAAAAGGAGGTCTGTTTTCTTCAACAAAGAAGTAGCAAGGGAATAGAGGGAAGGGGATGTTGTAATTAAAAGTATTTTTAAAGGGTTACATATTAATGATTTTAAAAGACTTTTTCTTTTATTTGAGCTTCTTTAGAAATACATACTGAAGTATGTATAAATAAAATGATAGCTTTAAAATAAAATAAAATAAAATGATAGCTTTATAATCCCAAAGGGATACAATATGGGTGTTATAGATGAAACCAGATTGGCCATGTATTAATAACTGTTGAATTCAGTTCTGGGGCTAGTGGGCCCTACTTTTGTGTGTATTTGGAAATGATGGTGTTATTTGAGCACTTGTAGAATCATTCTATATTCAACAGATAACAAGAGTTAAAGACCAAGTATGGGCGTAATGGTTTTTTCAAAAGAGAAAAGTATCAGTGGGGCATGTCTTTATTGAATCTCTGTGGATTCACTCACTTCTTTCGTTGGCTGAATTAGGTTTATTACATTACTGTAAATTACTTTAAGTAAAGTCATATCAGGCTTCTGGTGTTACTGAAAACCTAAGATGCTAAAATACAGCCTATTTAGTATTTTTGTTCATGAAAGAATTTTAATCAAGTCATAAGAAAGTGATTTACACAATAAAGAAAAATGAGTTGTACCTTTTTTTTCTCTTTTTTTTGCCCAGTATAAATTATACAGTAATTGCAAGGATAACAACATAAAAGCACATTTTCTCCATTAGAATAATTAAAGCTCTTTGATTTTAGGAACTGGAACGAGCTTGGAGAGAATATGATAAATTAGAATATGATGTAACTGTTACCAGGAACCAGATGCAGGAGCAGCTAGATCGCCTTGGAGAAGTCCAGGTACAGAAGTGTCGTGTGTTTTACATTGTTTCAACTGGTACTATCCCCAGCTTGTTAGGTTCATGTATGCCCGAACAGTTTTTACAGTATTGGCTACCTAAGACCTGGGTTTGAAAAATTTTAATGATAGGAAACTTACACTCTCACAAAATGTCTCATCTCTCATTGTTTAAAAGTTCGTTCTTCTATCAGGTACATGGTGTGAGCCCTATAGTGTCCTGTGATCCTAGCTGACTGTATGTCACTTGGTACTGAGGTATTGAATTACACAAATTTATCAAGTAATGGATTTTTATCTTTTTATATAAAATTTATTCTCATTCCTCCTATTAAGTGCCTCTTTTTAACAAACTATATGTAGTCTGTTAGCTTGATTGATATATTATTAGGATAGGGGAAAATATAGCAACATTTGGAATAAAGAATCCGGTTTCATAAATAGGCAGATCTGGGATCAATTTCTAGGTATCAGTTTTCTTATCAGTCGTCGTCGTCGTCGGCAGCCGTCCGTCTCAAGAGACGATGGTGTAGCTTCTTAAGAGTCTATCTGCACCGCCGAGAATGGCTGTGCAGTCCAACTCGGGAGTGACACGGTATATGTCTCCTCCCGTGTTGAATCGACATCTTGCGATGACGCTGGAGTGTCCTCTCCAGTGAAGCTGAAGCTACAGAGCCTGGGCAGGGTGATATGGAGGATCTGCTGTTGCCCATGCAGCAGACCCCCCCTCTCTTCGCAGTAAAATGGAAATAATAATACCATGTCCTCTTATCTGTGCTGTCTAGTGCGGGGTGGGGCAAACGTAGGTTTACAGTTGTTTCTTTGGAAAATAATACAGTAATTAATAAATAAGAATACAAGAATAGATTCTGTGTTTTGCATAATACTCACAGCTGTAAACCTACTTTTGCTTTACCCCGTATGTTGGGCACTTTAAATGTTGCTAGTGTGACTGAGGTTAATTATCTAAATGTAAATATCTACATGTGGTTTTGACTTATGTATTGAGCACTGAAGTTATACTAATAAATACTAAATGCAATAGGAAAAAACTATATCTATCTAAAATATAACCCAGGGGTCAGCAAACTTTTTCTGTAAAAGCCCAGGTATTAAATATTTTAGATGACACAGATATACGAGGTCTGTCCAGAAAGTATCCAGCCACGACATAGGAAAAATAGAGGTGTTATTGAAGAAGATACAAGATACAAGAAACATTGTACGGAGGACAATGACACCTTAGTCCCCTTCAAAGTAGGCACCTTGGGACCTCACACAGTTCTCCCAATCACCATCAGCTGCCCCCTCGTATTTTCCTGAATCTCATCAACGATCTGAAATCTCTTTTCTTTCCAAGGTGATTTTAGTTTTGGGAAAAGCCAGAAGTCACAGGGCACCAAATCTGGGCTGTAGCGGGGCTGAGTCACCTGGGTGATTTGATGTTTTGTCAAAAACCTGAACGAGACATGATGCACGAGCAGGTGTGTTGTCATGGTGAAGCTGCCAGTCACCAGTTGCGCATAGCTACAGCCTCTGAATCATCTGAATAGTTTCCGCAGAGGAACGTTCAAGCTTAATGCAAATTTGATGCAGATTTGTTGCTCTACTTGTTCAGTCATTTTGAATGTGGGGCCACAGAGTACACATGCTCACTCAATGGCGTCTACTGCCCCCACTTACTAGTACAGTGAAGTCATCACTGTTCACACATGCGCATTCCAGTCCGCTCTCCTTGGCTGCCAGGTTACAGTGATATCACACCAACACTTCTTATTATATTAACAATGGCTGGACTTTTTCTGGACAGAACTCATATACATATATCCTGTCACATAATCTTGAGAATTTGATTATGGGGGAGATGGGGGTTAGGCTCTTAAAAATATACAAATCCATTCTTAGTTTGCAGGCCAGAGCAGGGTTTGCCAAACCTGATTTAACCTAATCAAAAAATGTTCATCATGAAAATGTAATTACTATTTTATAGGACATGGGAGAAGGGTTGAATAAATGAAAAGTATAAATGGTATACTATGTTCATCAGTGATCTGATTTAACATTATCATGGTGAAAATTCTTCCTATACTCAATTCTATTTCAGCCAGATTTCCAGAAGTTTTTGAAAAAATTAACAAAATAATTCTAATATTTTTAAAGTATAATAAAAAGATCACAAGCAGTTAAGACTCTTTTAAAAATAAAGAACTAGAAGGCACACTCTGTGAGATATAGAATTACACATATGACCTCAGACCAGTTACATAACAACTCTGCACCTCAGTTTCCACAACTGTAAAATGAAAATGATAATAATAGTATCTACCTCTGTCATCCTATTATAATTAAATCTGTTGATGTTTTCGGAGTACTTAGAATAGCATCAGGCACATAAAATGTACTGTATAAATGTTTGTTAAATAAGTAAACAATGAAGGCAGCATAGATAGACTTAAAAGATGATGTACTAGAAAAAAGTATCTCTTGACTACTAAAATTCTCTAAGTTACTGTCTAGATTTGCAAAGAACTTTTTCGATTTGGAGAAACAGTACATTAGGAAAATGAACAAAGAACATGAGTAGTTTTAATTAATAAAATGTAAAACTTGGATTTCTAACAAGTGTTTGAATATTGTTCAAAGTCACTAGTAACCAGAGAAATGCAAAATAAAGCAAAAATGAGATTCTCATTTTGCACCTTTCAGATAGACAAAAATATGTGTATATAATTTAATTGTTGTAAAAGAAATATGTATTCTATGTAGAACCTGTACAAGTGTCAGATATTTATAGTTGATATGCCCTCCCTGTATTGCATGCCAGTATTCTCATATTGGGTCATGTCAATACTTCCTTCTTTTACTTTGATGCTTTCAGCCTGTGTCTTGGGAAAGTGGATACCTAAGATTATGCACTGCCCTTTTGAAGCAGTGTTAGTGCATAGTCCTTATGTTTATAGACTTGGAAAACTTATTTCTGCCCCTCAGAGGACTTTTTATCTTACTAATGAAATATTGAATGTACTCTAATATTTACAGTTGTCAAAAACTGATATTTAGTGAAAAAGCTTTTCTAGGTAATGTGATGCTTTTATACTTCATTGACTATGTCTTAAATAGAGTTCCATTCCTAAAAATGATATTTATTGTTATTTTAAGTATCTTATCAATAAGAGTCATAGAGTTCTACTACAGTCTTACTGAAAACCAATATGATCTTACTTTGGTTTCAGTTAGAGTGCTTAGCCTGGGGGCATGACGTGGGGTATTAGAAGTAAGAAAGTGGATGTATCTTGGAATAAAATTAAAATGGCAGTGATAAATTTAGGTTTCAAAACTGAACATTAGTTCTGTAAATACATTTGACTCCATGAGTCAAAACACTTCTAAATACATTTTAATTTTGTCGGGTCAGGTGGGGTGGGAGGCATGTCTCTTAATGTTCTAAAACTTACGAAATTATACTTTTCTTTCCCCCTCCCTAAAAAATGTGTACTTTTTAAAATTTGGGTTTTGAGAGTTTCTATTTTGTTTTATTTTCCTTTTGTTTTAGTTTTGCATTTTTAGTCCCTTCTGATCAATATTCTTTCTTGGAGTCATAAATATCTCAAGTTGGAGCTTATTGAGATGTGAAATAGTACACTTACGGCTGAAAAATTGAAATTTTTCTCTGCTTTATCTTTTATCCTTGCCACTGAAATTCTCATTTTAAAATACATAATTAGTGGAATTTATAACTTCATTTAATGGTTTCTTTTTTCTTGTTTGTGGTCTGTTTTTTTCTTAATAGACTGAATCAGCAGGAATTCAGCGTGCGCAGATTCAGAAAGAACTTTGGAGAATTCAGGATGTCATGGAAGGACTGAGTAAGCACAAACAGCAGAGAGGCTCGACAGAAACAGGTAGGTTAGCGGTTTTGTATTGTATTCTTCAGTAATTGGCCATAGTTTTTATCCAAGTGGGATCACTCGAGATCTGGGTTACTTTGGTTACTTTAATAGAGTTTTGACATCAGAAAACAAGCACTCTTTTTTTGTAGTTAGTACACAACTTTCTAAAGTAAAAAGCAACCTCACCCACTCAAAATAAATCATCGTTTTCTGTGTATTATAATTATGTAAAAACACAAACATTGTTTTGATTTCATAAGTTTTTTCCCCCCACAACAAAAAATGGAATCATAGTATACGTATTTTCAATCATTTGCTTTTTTTCTCCTTAACTACAAAATAATAGTTGCTGTGTAAGAATTCATTGTATAGATGGACTATATCCATTTCTGTGTTGATGAACATGTTTTTAGGTTTGGGGGGTTGTTTGTGTTTTCCGCTGTCATAAGCATGCTATAATTAACACTATCTGTAAACACATGTGCTGTACTTAAGAGTTCCAAGTGGGAAATGAGCACAGATTTTCCATTTGATAAGCTTGGCCAAACTGCTCTCCTAAAAGATTATGTCAAAATGTACTTACACTAATAAATGTATGAGAAAACCTATTTCCCTAGACTCTGGTTTAAACTAGTTGTTTTAATTTGTATTTTTTTAATATAATTGATTTCAAATTCTGAAGGTTTAATTTAAATTACGTGAAATGAGCCCTGACTGGTGTGACTCAGTGGGGTGAGCATCCTGCGAACTGAAAAGGTCACTGGTTCAATTCCCAGACGGAGCACATGCTTGGCTTTCAAGCCAGGTTGAAGGTGTGCAGGAGGCAGCTGATCGGTGTTCCTCTCCCTCTCTCTCGCCTTCCCTTCCCCTCTTTCTAAAAATACATAAATAAAATCTTAAAAAAACAAAAAAGAAGAAGAATCTGTAAAATAAGCGAAATGAAATTATTCCTTTCTCTGAAAATTCAAAAAGATATGTTTAGTTTAAGTTGTTTTTTATCATTTTTAATAGGTATGGCAGTATCAAGGCCTTTCTCAACAGTTAAGTACAAAAATGAGGTAAGTTTGGCCTGTTTGTCTAACTGTAAATTATTTTAAATATTTAAAACGTGAATTAGAATTGTCTACTCATAAAAGAGTTTGCTAAATATATTCAAGTTATTGTTTTAATCTTAAAATTTCACTGGTTCAATAATTTGATACTTCTAACAAATGTGATTTTTCTTCCCTTAATGTAAAAAATGTAATCACTATTATTAATCTTTGTTAGAACTTTAACATTGTCATACTTTTTCTAATATAAGTAATTTGGATGTTTGTCATTGTGTACTTGGTAAAATGTGTAGGATGATTGATAGATAACTTGGCTGTGTATCATGCATACCATAAAGAAACTGCAACTGCAAAGAGATACTGTCAACCTAATTGAAAGCATCTATGGTCTTAAATTATGTATAAAAGTCAATCAAAAAGAAATGTTTGTTTTTTTTCCCTTAAAAATTGCCCTTTAAAAAATTAGGCAGTAAGATTTTCAAACTAACTTTTCTATTTTTAAAATGAAATACAGTAGTTTTATACATCTGTTCAAATGTTGAGCTTCAGAGTAAAGCTAAACTTTGCGTTACCAAAATAAGGTAAAAGCATATTTAAAAGCATATTGGCTATCATAAATATTTTGGGTTTTACTTTGCAATATGAGACCTTTCGGCTTGGCAGTGTCCCTTTAATTATCTTAAAGCTAATTTAAGTTAACTTACCATTGCAAAGAATTTAGATATACTTAATTCAATATGCTTATCTAAATAAGGTGACTATTCTACAATCTTTAGGAAGAGGAAGTAGTCCCACCTCGTCCTCCACTTCCTCGGTCCTATGACTTTACAGAGCAGCCTCCCATAATCCCCCCTCTGCCCAGTGATAGCAGCTCCTTGCTCTGTTATAGCAGGGGCCCAGTCCATCTGCCTGAAGAAAAGAAGACTCATCAAGTTCAAGGATATACAAGAAATGGATCTCACTGTGTAAGTGGCTGCCGTAGCCACAGAATAATCAGTTACACATGCCATCTCATTTTTTAAAGTGAATTTGTTTTACATTCTTGTTTTTATTATAACACCACTTTTAACCAGTGATTTTGTTGTTGTTGTTGTTGTTTATAATGTTATTTTCTTGTTTTTCCTGTTTGAGTTGTATCATTCTTACTTTTTAATATTGTCACAATTTTAATCTTATAATTTCGTATTTTTCATAATTATTTTTCTAAAATCGTTATTTTGCATTTGTCTAAGGAGTCATAATTTAAATATACTATTTTGGGATATTAGAGACAAATGAAATCTTTAGATCAGAAAGAAGCAGGAAAGAAAAAGATTACTAGGAATGATAAAAAGGTTGAGATGTGCGCAGTATAGTCTAGGAAAACTGTTAGGGAATGTAAGCATTGCCCATGGAAGCTGGGAATAAAAGGTTTGGGGTTAAACAAATAAATGTAAACTATAATAAGCAAGGAGAGGAGAATACAAAAAAAAGCAATCGGGCTATTTGAATTAATATGACCAAAATGTTCCAAAGACATCATCCCTTAGAGGAATATTCTTAATTTCAAAACCAAAACATATACCTGTTAAAATATTTCAAGCCTGTTTTTTTCTACCTTAGTTGTAACACATTAATTAACTGTGTTATACCCAAGGTAGCTAACTGAGGTTTTAACGTTAAGAGTTTGATAAGAGTCTTTAGAGGTAAACATTTTAAAAGAAACTTTTATTAATTTTTTTGGAATTACATATCTTCCTTTCAAGGGTCCAGATTATAGACTCTACAAGAGTGAACCAGAGTTAACAACAGTGGCAGAAGTTGATGAATCTAATGGAGAAGAAAAATCAGAACCTGTTTCAGAAATGGAAGCTTCAATTAAAGGTCAGCATTTGGGATATGTTTTATATCCTGTGTCTTCCAGACATTTCAGCAATAAATTCCGTTTTCATGTTGACCCAGTACATGTACAAGTCCACAGTTCATATCTGAAAACTTCAGAATGTGAAGTTTTTGAATTCAGACGTTTTCACATATTAATAAAGTAACATGACCCATAAACCATCTACTACATGTCATTCCAGCTAGGCAGTCCCCCTTTTTAAACACATTAATATTTCTGGAATATTCATCCTAAGTGGAATAAAGGCTAAGAAGCTTCAGGTCAGTTGGGGTTGGGTTTTACTGAGAAATAAGTTCATGACGAACTTTTCAAAGGCTTTTTGTTTTTTTCTACTTAAAAATTTTACATAAGAGGTTAAGGGTTGAAACAAATTTTCATACAATTTGTATAAAATGAATAAATTCCGTGAAATAGTACTTTCAGTGTGTGTACTCTGATTTTTTTTTTTAATGCTGGTTATTTTTCAGTGTTGTAAAGAAAAAGAGTAAAGGGCAGGTTATTCAGGATCTAAAACTTAGAAAGGGCCAGTTATAATGCAATGTGTGAACCTTGATTGCAGTATATTTTGAAGGAAAAGTCTAAAGACATTCTTGGAGCAATAGTGGAAATTTAAATATGTTCTAGATAATTGTCTAATAGTAAGTAATACTACGATATTGTGGATATGTTATGAGAATTTGGAACCAGAAGAATAATTGTAACTTCCTCTAATTGAAAACTAATTGGATTTCATCCGAATTTAGAATTTCTGCCCATCAGAAATGAAGAAAATATTAGCAATACTTATATCTGACAGAAGTCTTGTATCCAGAATGTTTTTTTTTAAAAAACCTTGTGAATCAGTAATAAACACAGAAATGCCAGTAAAAAGTAGGCAAAAGACTTGGACACTTGCCCTGGCCAGTGCGGCTCAGTTGGTTGGGCATTGTCCCAGAAAGCTAAAGGTCATCAGTTCAATTCCCCATCGGGATACATACGTGGGTTGCGGTTCAGTCCCTGGTTGGGACACATACAAGAAGCAATTGATGGAAGTTTCTCTCTTACATAGATGTTTCTCTCCCTGTCTTTCTCTATCCCCTCTCCTCTCTATAAAAATAAATAGGTAAAATCTAAAAACAAGAGAGAGACTTGGCCACTTAACAAATAAGCTATACAAATGACCCTTAAGCATATTCAGAAAATTTACAACTGATTAATCATAAAAGAAATGCAGTTTTAATGCAAATTAAAATCACAGTTTGCACCTTCTAGAATGACTGGATTTAGGATGTGGAACAACTGGAACTCATACATTCCTGATGATGATTTAGGACAGACCAACAACTGGCAGTTCCTTACAAAGTTAAACATGCAATTAGCATAGTGAATAATTCTACTATATTTTTACTTAAGAAAAATGAACACATAATTTCTCAAAAAGACTTCTAGAAGGATTTTTACAGCAGCTTTAATTCATAACAGAAAATAACTGGAAGCAACCCATGTGTCAGTCAGCAAGGGTATGGGTAAACAAATCTTCATACAATGGAATACTCCTCAGCAATTAAAAAAACTACTGTTAGATATACAACATGTCTGAATCTCAACATGTATAAACATGAAAAAAAAACTGTTCAATGAAAGAAACCCAACACAAAGGAGACATGGTGTATGACTTCCTTTATACGAGGTTTGAGACTAGGCAAAACCAATCCATTGGTGACAGCAGAGAAGTAGTGGCCTTCAACAGAGGGTGGAATTGACTGGAAGGAAACTTTGTGGGGTGTTAGGGGTGGTCTTTATTGTTTGAGATGATTGCACAGACATACATTTGTCAAACCTCACCCATTATACTGAAGATCTGCACACTTCTATATACATTTTACCTCGAAAAAACTTGAGAGGTAGTAAAGACAACAGCAGGGAGTTTGCCACTTACTGACCATCAGTTAAGAGAATGCTGTAATGCTTCAGGTAGAAGGAAAGTAGTCAGATATGGAAGATCTAAGAATCATAGAACTAAAATGTTTGACAGCAGAAGCATATGAAACAGGAGGAGGCTCATTGGTATTAACATGTTCTGAGGTTCTTGTATTGTTCCAGAGAATTGTAATGATCCTGTCTAACTTTAGACTTTAACAAGTTAGGTAGACTATATTTTCTCCCAAACTAGTAGGGAGGCAAACTGAACAATAATCCAAGAGAAGAAAGAGTGGGAAAGAAATAGAGAAGTAGGGAAAATGCAAAGCAAAAAAATAAGTTATTAGAAGTAAATCTAAATATATCTGTAATTACAACAAATCTATTTCAACTGAATGCTTCACCTGAACAAAGATTGTCAAACTGGAAAAAATCAGAAATACAGCTATGTGGTTTTAACAAAAACATCTAACACTTGAGTTTACTAAGAAATTGACTGTAATGTTATGTAAAACATCAAGTTGCAGAAAGGTACATAGTATATAATTCAATATATGTATATGTTAACAATATATAAAAATAGTATGTTTTTAAGAATTCAAGTATTACAGAACTATAAAGAAAAGGAGGGGAAAGATTCACGTGTAATTCAACAGTTACTACCCATGTGGTAAAACAGGGAAGAAGAGAAGTTGAGGAAGGTTGAGAAACGCTACTGAAGTTACGATGATACTTCTCAAACTGGGTGATGACCAAAAGTAAAGAAGTAGATGATCATTCATTCCACCAATTTGTGTATTTACTCATAAAAAAATACAACGTCTGAAATATGTTCTCTAATACGGTTTGAATTCTTCCTCAAAGTTTTGCCTCTTAAAATTTGGGGTATTTTACTTACGAGTTCTCATCTAAATTGATTGTCCAAAGTACACAGATCAATTATGGTGTATTTGGAGCATGTGGCTTAAAAGTAGGGCTTTTAAAAATGGACCACCAACTGGCATAATAGAGGCCTTTCCTTTGTTTGAATTGCAAAACTGCATGTATTGTGTATCAGTTCAGCGCTTCACATTCTCAAATATACCACTTGATGATATAAACATACTCTGAGAGTTCATAAATAATATTAAAACTTAATTAAGCTGCCTGGAAAGACTGGCCTGTTATTTGTCTTTGCAAGGGACTGAGGACCGGGGCTGGTTGGTGGGTAAGACACTTCTTTTTTCTAGCTGATGTGGGGGTTTTTTGTTGTTGTTGTTTTCTGCTTAGAAAAGAGAAAGTGACAAGTGATTACCTGTAAATTAACTATTGTTAGTGAGTATAATTGAAACTACAGTAAGTACAGTGTAATTGAAAGAAGCCAACTAGAAACTAAGGGCATTTAGGTAAATCACTTAAATCTGGGCCATTTCATGACATCTGCTCTATGTGAGAGGATTAGCTTAAGGTACTTTCATCCCCTAAAGATGTGAATGCTTCATGAAGAAGCAGAGCAGCAACAAGCTATGTGGACTTGAGGAAGCAAATTAACCCATGCACTGCCCTCTGTTCACCTTTTTTTACAGGGATGTTGTGAGGATATATGATCCATCAAGTATAATAAATTTTTAGTATCATCTCTCAATCTGTAAACTCTGTTTCTCACCCTAATTCTGAATTTGTCTGGTAATATAAATGGCTAGCTTCTTGAGTATAATAACTAACGGAAGGCTACTACATTTTCCCCAGCTCTTTCGGACAATAAATTTGCCTTGTGATTTTAAAAGCCTCAGAAATTGAGTGTGTCAAAGACAGCAGTTTGTGTGAGACATGACTACTGTTTTAATTTTTAGGTTCCCATTTTCCTGTTGGAGTGGTCTCTCCCAGAACAAAATCACCAACACCCGAATCCTCGACAATAGCCTCATATGTAACCTTAAGGAAAACTAAGAAGATGATGGATTCAAGAACGGTATTTAGCTATAAATTAATTTCTAGAAGGATTCTCCTACCTTTTTATTGCTTTCTCATCTATGTTTCCATTTTAGTGTTTTATCAAAAAAAATTTTTATATACTCAAAGTAAAACTACTCTTTTAAAAATATGTACAGGGAATGAGCACCTCAGAGGACAGACCTATTCAATATCTAACCTAGGTTTCCTTTGATCACCTTTGACATGGGGCTTAGTCCAACAGGTTGTGAAACCTGTTCCCAGGTAGCTGCCCTGTATTATATCTTGACTCTTCTAGCGATTTCCTTGATGAGAGGGATAGACATGTTCTATGGTGACCCAAATTAATGGATTTCCAAGCTAACCTGTGTTTGCAGGGCCTTTCAACTGTGGTAGATTTGGAGGTTGTCAATCCTCTGGTTACTATGAGAAATGTGAATTGGGACTGGGAAATAAGTTCTGTATTTTACACTTTCATCTGAGATCCATTTAATTCAAACTGGCTCCAACCAGTCCAGTCCTATTCTTGGGAATATTCTTGGGGTACTTTCCTCCCTTTCACCAAGTAGTCTTAGAAATTTGAGCCGCAAAGTAACTTTTACTTTTCTTCCTTATAACGTCTCTACTTACTTAGTATGAGATCATTTTAAGCTGTAAGACTGAAAGATACTACAGATGAATGAATAAGTTTATGGTTATCCTAGAAAGATATGAATATACAACTACAAGGTGTATGCCAAAAAATATGGCAAATCTGTATATAAGAACAATATTTGTACAAAATTACAAAGAGCTATAAAAATAATTACTGTAGAATAAAAATAATGAATAGCTATGTATCAGTATTAACATTAGTGGTCCTGGTTCTATAATACTATTTGTTCATAGAGTTAGGCATTTTTTGCTGATTAGAAGGGTGTGTTCTTTGGAAATTGTAATGTTAAAGTAAACAGAAAAAGGACTAAAAATACATGTTTTGATGAAGCAGAAAGATAGTGGATTTATATTATTCTTCAACTGTCTTTTTTTATGTAACTCTTAAGTACTAGAAGAAGACTCCTACAGAATGAAATACTGGAGGGAGGGCTGTAAAAACTATAGTTATATAATGTTGGCCCAACCAAGACTTTTATAAGCAATACCAGAATACCAGCAATTTAACAAACAAGTTCCATAGTATATAGGGGATAAATGTAAATCATTTATTTTAAGGGTTTATATGGAAAATATGAAACAATAGTTTACAAATAAATTAAAAATTGCTTATTTTTAAATTGCTAACTGAGCTTCCTCAATGAGAGATTTATTTCCAATTATAATATTGGAGAAAAGATCTAAAAATTTGTAATAATCCAGCATTTAAAAGAAGAAAGTAAAGCCCTGGCTGCTGTGGCTCAGTGGATTGAGTGTTGGTCTGCGACCAAGTGTCGCTGGTTCAATTCCCAGTCAGGGCACATGACTAGGTTGCACGTCAGGTCCCCAGTTGGGGGCGCAAGTGAGGGGCAACCACACAGCGATGTTTCTCTCCCTCTCTTTCTCTTTTCCCCTCTCTCTAAAAGTAAATAAATAAATAAACAGACAAATAAATTATTAAAAATTTTTTTTTTTTCTAAGAAGAAAGTAGCCCTGACTGGTATGGCTCAGTGGATTGGTTGTCATCCTGCAAACCAAAGTCGCCGGTTCAGTTCCCAGTCAGGGCCCATGACTGGGTTTTGGGCCAGGTCCCCAGTTGGGGGCATGTGAAAAGCAACCGATCAGGGTTTTCTTAGCACATTGATCTTTCCCTCTCTTTATCCCTCCCTTTCCTTCTCTCAAAATAAATAAATAAATAAATAAATAAATAAAAAGAAGAAAGTACATTTCACAATAACTGGATAAAAGTCAGTTGCAGTGTGATAACATTTTTGCATAAACATAGAAAACCCAAGAAAAATACAAGTTTGTGATTAGTAAAAATAAAATGGAAAGGGGTGCTAATGTAGCTAACGTCCCAATCAGTATTAGAATTTACCTCTTTTTTTTTTTTGAAAAGCAAATATGCTTTATTTTACAAATAAATGAGAATCATTATTTCTGCACATTAAGCCTTTTCATTTTTTCCTTTTCTTTTTAGTTTCTACTTGAGCGCTTTAAGATATTTGTTCTGTACAGTAGAGGGTAGTTCCAGAGTCACAGCTGCTGCCATGCAGACATTTTTCAGGTTGGAGTTAAAAGAATCTGCGCCATTAGCCTGACATAGTGCTCAGGCCCCAGGACTAGTCACCTCTGTCCTGGGTTTTCTCAAAAACTCCCACTAACTCCCTCAGTGTCTGCATCAGTTTCCACCAGTTCAGACCAGAGGACACTAAGAAATCTATGAATCCCCTAGATTCTAGAATATGTTTAATATTTTAAAAGTCTAGTATATAAAATAAGCTAAAATTTGCTTATGACTAATTATTGAAGTGTTTATTTTGGATCTTGTACCAATATTGTTTTATATCTTCAGTGAGAAAGTGATAAGTAAGAATTGGTGGTTTAATGGGACTAATATTTCTAAATCCTTCAGTAAACCATAAAACCATACAAACGTTTTCAGTTATAACCATCTGATTTATACAAAAGAGATGTAGCCATACTTTTTTTATTGATCATAAACTAAGGATATTTTCTCTACTGGTGTTTCACAGTATGTATGTGACTTAAACATTATGTTTTCATTGAAATAAATCCCCTATTTTCGCCTACTTTGAGTTTTATACAGTTTCCTATTTCAGGACCATGGGATAGAATCATGCCAGAGCTGCCATGCCCTTTTGTATTTAAGAAGGAAAAAGAATATCCTCATTAGTTTCTCTTCCTACTCCTTCCCCTCTTTTTCTCCCTTCCCATCATAGACCATGTATCACCAATTATCCGTTAAGTATAAAATAATTTGCCTTTCTGGTGTTATCTAAATGATCGTTCAAAACCTCCACTTTTGATTTTGAAGACAAAAGACATGCATTTTAGAACCTATTTTATTTCAACATACTTTTCAGAAGTCACTCTGTATTTATGTATTCATGTGTTTATTTTGAATTTAAAGGAAAGACCAAGAAGTGCAGTGGAACAGCTCTGTTTGGCTGAAAGTACTCGACCTAGGATGACTGTGGAAGAACAAATGGAGAGAATAAGGAGACATCAACAAGCATGCTTAAGGGAAAAGAAAAAAGTATTAAATGTTATTGGTGCTTTAGACCAGTCACCCTTACCAAGTCCTTCAAATTTAAGGGATAATCCATTCAAGGTTACCCAGGTATATATCATTTGCTTTTCATCATTCTTGTGTGAAAATCTAGTATCATTTGAATCTTAGAATCAGAGTTACATGCCTTACGGGTGTTCAGATGCCTGCAATGTGGATAGGTATTTTATGTTACTTGATTTTTCTAATAATAATCTAAGGCAACTTAGTATAATGGAAATTGCCCTGTGTTCAAAAAACCAGAGCTAATTAATTGTTGGATGCCCTTGCACTGGTTATGGACTTCGCCTCCTTTGCAGTATATCAGGTTCAGCCTGCACTCACTCTTTCACAGAGCTTCTAAGAAGATAAAAGTGCTCTTAGCAAATGTACAAGGCCATGCAGTTTACCAAGATAGTCCCCAGTTCCCCTCCCAATAAAATATGTATTACTCTGTCCTAATTTAACATGCCCTCAATTTGTAGCAGGAGAGAGCTTCTAGATAAAATTTCTGTTCGTTACATTTCAACTTCAGTAAATGGACACCATTCCATTTCTTATTTGTTCATTACCCTGATTTGTAAATACAGAACCAACTGGGAAACCTTTTCAGGAGCCTCAGTCTGGTCTACCCCTGTTAGTAGACGTGGATCAGCTAAAAGTGCTACCCTGTCTTTGTAGAAATTCCCTATTCGTCTAACCAAGAGCAGGCATTGCTAATGGAGATTCAGCTGATTAACAGTTGAATACCTGTGCATTCTACAAATTGCAAAATAGGTGATTTTAAAAATTAAGATGAGGATAAAGAAGTGTGTGGAATACTGTCATTTAATATGCCCTATGATGACTATATAATGTATATAAGTATATTGGTATATATTAAGTAAATATATTTAGTTCCTCTTGATTTTCATAAGAAAACCTTGTGAGTGAAGATACAGCTTTTTTTCAGAATTAACATGTGCTGCCTAGATGGCTGTATAGTATGAGTCTCAGAATGCTGTGTATCTTTGTACAGACTCGAAGGAAGGAAGATAACATTAAGGAACTGGACACTGTCGTTAGAGAAGATGATATAAAGACAAACCATGAAACTCCTGCAGCAGAAATTGTTCGACTAAAGGAAGCTGAACCTCAAAGTACAGATTTCAGCAAAGAGGTAGATTACATTAGGGCAGATATTCCAAATCGGTAGATTTTTGAAGATTAGATCAAGTAGTAATATGGTTTTAAATCATGTTTTATATTGTCACAGAAGCCAAAGATCTAAGTGAGATGATCAGTTTTGTATAATTCAATTAATTGAAAACTTAAAACATGACTGGCAAGGCTGGACTAAATTACTGCTGACCTAATTAAATTTGGAGTCTTTTATCCCAAAACAGCTAACTAATAGCAATGTGCTTCATCACTTTGGGCAAATAACTTTTTGTCCTAGTGTTTAAGAATGTAAAGGGAGCATTTGAGATCTTGCTCCGTGGCATGTGAGTTTGGTGCAAATAAACTCTTATAAAAAAGTTTTAATGTTAGTATTTTTAAGATAACTTGAATCTAAATCTATATTTTAGTAAATATTTGACAGGATATGATTTTTACAATAAACTTTTATGTGGAAATTATTCTAGGTTTACTAATAAATATTAGATGTGCTATGAATGCTTTGAAAAAGAAAATCTTTGTTCTTATCCTATAGTTTAAAGAAACTGAAACTGTTTTTAACGAAACACCTTTCAAACCTGAGCCAAATGGAATAAAATCTGAGGAAGTGATGGATAAAGAAAGAAACAAAGAAACATCTGAGGATGTTTCATACAGGTAATAATTAGGGAGAACAAAGAATTTATTCATAAATGTGTGTACCTGCTTATAAAAATGGTGAACTGCAGAGTCAAACAGTAGTGGGTTCCAGTCTCAGCAAGCAACCTCCTTTCTTTTTAAGATTTTATTTATTTACTGTATTAGAGAGAGGGGAAGGATGGAGAAAGAGAGGGAGAGAAACGCCATGTGTGGAAGGTATACAGTTGCCTCTCACATGCCCCCAACTGGGAAACCTGCCTGCAACCCTGTCATGTGCCCTGACCCAGAATCGAACCAGTGACTCCTCAGCTCACAGGCCGGCACTCAATCCACTGAGCCACAGCAGCCAGGGCTCAAGCTATCTTCTTAAAGTTCAGTTTCCTCAGTTGTAAAAATGGGGATAGTAATAGTATCTACCTCACAAGTGTCTTGTAAGGATTGAAAAAGAAAATACATGTATAGCACCTAACACTGCTTAGCACCTAGAAAGTAGTCGATAAATAGCTTTTTAAAAAATGCTGAAAGGCACATAAGCTATAACGGAGTAAGCACCACAGCATTGAGTACGTATTCATAGACGTTCATCAAAAGCAGTCTAAGTTGTCTGATAAGCATTCCAAAAATTATAGTGATTGGTTATTTATTTTTTAGCTGCGTTTGTTAACCTGCATTCTTATGTGCAATGAACTCACTGATCATTTTTAACAACATGAAAAGAGACAACGTTTCCCACTCCTACCAAAACTTAAATCTGATCAAGCCTCAACATTATACCAGTTTTTTAAAAAGGTGAGGGATACAGCCCCAGCCAATGTGGCTTTGCTGGGCGTCGTCCTACAAACCGAAAGGTTGCTGGTTCAGTTCCCAGTTGGGGCTAATGCTTGGTTGTGGGTTGTCTTCGGTCAGGATGCACACAGAAGGCAGCTGATTGATGTTTCTCTCTCACACCAATGTTTCTCTCCCTTTCTCTCTCCTTTCCTCTCTTTAAAATCTAAAATTAAAATAAATAAATAAACTTTAAATGAGGGATACAATTATCAAAATCTAGAATATGATAAACTGTAAGGACAGATACACCTGGGTCTTTCACAAATAAGTAGGCAAAGACTGAAAGGGGTCTGTGGGGTGGGGTATTTTAGCTTAAAGGAGAGTTGAAGAGACTTTTGAAGCAAATACACTGTATAGACTTTGTTTTGATCCTCATTCAAACATAACTAAAATGATATTGTGAAGAAAAATGGAAAATTTGAGCACTGAATGGATATTTGGTGATATTAAGGTATTATAATTATAAACTGAAGTATTTATAGATTAAATGATATGTCTGGAATTTGCTTTAAAAATAAATTCGACCCTGGCGGTGTGCCTCAGTGGATTGAGCACCAGCCTGCAAACAGAAAGGTCCTCGGTTCGATTCCCTATCAGGGCACACCCCTGGGTTGTGGGCCAGGCCCCCAGTTGGGGGCTTGTGAGAGGCAACTCACACATCGATGTTTCTCTTCCTCCCTTTCTCCCTCTCTTCTCTCTCTAAGAATAAACAAATAAAATCCTAAAAAAACATAATTTGGGAGTTTAGATGAATCAAGATTGGCAAAATGTAGGTAATTACTGAAACTCAGTGTACAAGTTTAATATTATTCACTCTAATTTTTATGTTTGTAATTTCCATAAGAAAGAGAAAAAGAAAAGATATTGCAAGCAAAATATTAGGAGTTGTTAAATATAGATAGTGCATCTTTTCTATATACTTAAAATGTTCAATAATAATAAATTGGAAGTAAAATTAATTGCATTCTGTAATAAATTTTACAATACCTATCATCATTAGCCCTCAGGATGAGACACAAATCACAAACCATAAATTGGAAGGCCACCCTGAAGAAAATACAAAGGACAGTATTCATGAGCAGGAAGAAAGTGTTTCTTGTGAACGAGCTCCTGAGGGTTCTAAAGGAAACCAGACAATGGCAGGTAGGTATTAACACATTTTACAATTTTCTCAGTGGTGCTTCCTCTGAACCTCTCAATTTATTTTCCATGGGAAGGTTTTAGCAAGAGAGCCACTTAAGTACCTGGACTACAGAAAAATCAACCTTTGCCTTTCACAAGCACCTTGGGGGTTGGCGGGGGGTGGGGTGGCTGCCGCTGGAAAAAAAGAGGAAAGGGCGACCGCTGCCTAACAAGCTAGGTCCACACAGAGCCTGGCCTGGCTTGGATCTGTTTCTTCATTTTTGGTTTTGGTTTTGCTTTTATTTTTAACACATACCAAAAAAATTTTCTAATAAGATTCTTCAGTACCTAGAAAATGTACCTGTTTCTCTGAGACTGGATTCTCAGGGTGTTCACAGACCTACCATTTTGGAAACTGGAAGCTAAATACCTAAATTGGTAGAATGGGTCCGTTTACCGTAACCCCTATATAGTACCGGAGTATAACCCACATCCGGGGTTTAAGTGATTCAGAGGGAGACACCTGAAAATTGACCTCAAAGCAAAAAATATATGTTATTTTTATTATTTTATTTTTTCCAGTCCTGGCTGGTGTGGCTCAGTGGATTGAGGGCCAGCTTGTGGACTGAAAGGTTGCTGGTTCGATCCCCAAGCACATTGCCTGAGTTGCAGGCCAGTCCCCTGTTAGGGGCGTGTGAGAGGCAGCCGATCAGTGTTTCTCTAACACATGATGTTTCCCTCCCTCTCTTTCTCCGCCCTCCCACCCCGTCTCTAAAAAATAAATAAAATATTTTAAATATATATCTTAAATTTCTTTCCCCCAGTTTTATGTAAGATAAAATTGACATATAATACTGTGTAAGTTTAAGGTACACTATGAAGAAGAATGTTTCGGCAGCCTTCCAGAGACATTTTACACTAAACAATCAATCAGTTCCCAGATTAGAAAGGAACAACCCAAACACAACTCTTCATTCCGTCTCGAAACATGTTCTTATTGTGTGCGATCACAGCATCAGATTTCCTTCCCCAAATGTCTTCAAGATTTTTATCTTCTCACATTTTCTTGGTGTGTTTTAGTGAAAAGTCTGTCCCCGTCTCCGGAGTCGGCGCCCTCCCCGGTTCCGTCCGCTCAGCCACAGCTCACAGAAGGATCGCATTTCATGTGTGTGTAGTCTCAGAAAAAGTACGTGTTTCCCTTTGCACTTCACCCTTCGAGTTCCTGACTGGAATTTTATTCATTTGTTGGTTTAGTGAATAAAAACTGAGATTAATTCTGGACCGTGCTTAGGCAGAGTTGTCAGAGCAAGTATTTGAACCGCGGGGAGTAACTCACATTTCCAACATTCGTCCTTCCACTGATTGGCTGCGTGACAGCATTTTCTCTTATTTCATCTGTAAAAACAGCAAAACCTGGAGAGTACGTCCTGTGCCAAAACAAGCCTCACGGTGTTTTGCAGCTGTGTCCCATTTAATGTTCCTTTCCATAGTCGGATCTGAGAAGTCTGTTTAAGCCATTACATGTTGAGTAATGTTTTTTAAGTTAGTGTGACATATCTACCGCATTGGGAGTTTGTTAATTATTTTATAAGAAAAATGTTTATGGTGTAGCCAAATAGATGGAAAATTGAAATCTTTAAAATGTATCAGACAGAAATTACTTTTCAATTTTTAAGACAGGGAAGTAGTTACTCAAAAAACCGTGCGTAGAGAAAGGGAGAAGGAGAAGGTCTTTCTTTGAATAGTGTTTCTTAGACTACAGTTCCAGGACTGAAAATGATTTTCTAAGGTCTTTCTTTTAAACTTTAAACAATTGCTAAATGATACCTGCAGTTGTGTACATATAGATAGACACTGTTTTTAACTTCTCAAAAAAGCTGTGAGGTGTGGAATGAGCACTTTATGCCCCCCCCCCCGTTCTTTTTTTTGCATTTTTTCCCTCAAAGTATCTACCCGATCTACTAATGTTTCGTACCTTAAGGTGACCACCAATTTCCGTTACACAATTATAAGCAGTGAAAACACCTACAGACATGAGCATTGTTATTAACACATTGCTTGATTTTTAGATTTCTCAAAGTAAATGAGTACTTCTTTTCTGGAATCCACTTCCATTCACACCTTTCGATGGCAGCTATAATCAGTGCCCTTCCTTTCAGCCAGAAGGATTCAGCTTTGCCTGTCTTGTCATTTGTACCTTTTATTTGAGATTTTGTCTGGCTGGAGTCCAGAAGAGGCCTTTGTTTGCTCTCCTTCGTATCTCTCCAGGATTGACATCCTTTCTGGAGCCGCAAACAATCTATTTGTTATAGTCTTACCTGTGTGTCTTGCCTGTCACTCATGTATTTAAACTTTTAACTTAGTATGTTGAGACGTGACAGTTCTCACTAGTGACAGAATAACATCAAGACATAGGAATAAGCATTATGCTCATTTGATTCCTCCTGTATAAAGAGTTGATCAGCCCTGGCTGGTGTGGCTCAGTGCTTTGAGCACTGGCCTGCAAATCAAAGGGTCACCGGTTCAATTCCCACATACCTGGGATGCCGGCCTGGTCCCCAGTTGGGGGCATGCAAGAGACAACTAAACATTGATGTTTCTCTCTTTTTCTCTCTCCCTCCCTTCCCCTCTCTCTAAAAATAAATAGGTAAAATCTTTTTTTTTAAAAGTTGATCAGTGGCCTCTGTCTTACTAGAGAAATGCACATTGAAAACCATTCTTGTCTTTTGGTTCAATAACAGGTACTCATTGTACACAGGCCATCCTGATAATAAAGAATGTTCAGTTAAAACTCAAGTACATTTCCAGGTTCTTTAAGTTGTTATTATTGGATCTTGTTTTCTTTTACTTTCATTTCAAGAGCCACTAGCATTACATACTAGACTAAATGAGGTACAACTATTGCTGGATTTTTTCCAGTCTTGTGGCACGCAGCCACCACAAACAACTAGTGACTCTCAAAACGTGTGCTATTTTATAATCTTCATATGTGCATATGTCATCTCTCTAGAAAGTTTTACAAATGACACTACTATGCAGGCAGCTCAATATATTATTAGATTTTTTAGTGAAGTTATGCAAATCTTTGCTCATCTCGTTGATCTTTTGGATTCAGCCACAAATTTGGGCACATTTTTTATTCTGAACTGCTATTTAATTGCATTATATTTCTTTGCTTTGTGGATTAAGCTTATGGAAAATGTCCTTTAATTGTATTACGTTTTAGGATTTTCACAGCCATGCTTGTCAGTTCTGTTGTTATGGAATGTCACCCTTAGTTACTTTAGGAAATGGTCATTCAGTAACTTGCAGGTGTCAAAGTAAATTTCCCTCCCTTTATTTTCCAGCTATACTGACTTCTGTTGAAACCATTCAAACCTAAGGACATGGACCTCCGGCAATGTGAGAAGATATTGTACAGTATATTTTAAATCTATGAAATTCATAGTTCTGATGCTTTTGGCCACAGAGCATCATTTTATCACTTCTGGAAAATGTTTATTCCAAAACAGCTTTAATGGCCCATACGTACACTCCCTAATCTCAAGGTTATTATTCTGACACCAGCTTGCTGCTATGATTTCAGAGCACAGAGGTCAAGGTGCTTTTTACTGTGCGGTCTATAGCCAGAGCTCACTCAGTTGCTGATTTCCAGATTTTGATGTTTCTAAAGTCTAGGTGGAGTTATATTTCTTTTTTTCTTTTCACTACATCATTTTAATTATTTTCCAATGAAGCTTGTTTTCTTTTTCTTTTTTTTTCCTTCCCATTTTGGCTACTGCAGTGCTTCGTTTCACACTTGATTTGTAAAAATTTTATATATATATTTAAAACGTGCCATTTTATTATTGCTAAGTGAAGTATGTGTCGTTCTCTGCTATAATTATTTCTCAGTCAGATTGCAATGTCAGCAGTTACTGCCACATTCTTGTCAGCTTAAACACAAACGTTAGCGCTTACTGTTTCTTGAAAAACAATTTAAAATGTGGGTATTTTGAAGTACTGGGCTTACTTCATTGGAATAGATGTGTACAGCAATAAGCAGGTTTTCAAATCCAGTACTTAGTTTGTGTACAAATGTAATTATGTTCATTGTGTATATATTATACAATGAGCACATGTAATGTAAGTATTAAAGGCTACTTACTATTGTTTAAATGCAAATGTTCATATCTCATTTCTTTTTTTTATCATGTTAAATAAATGTTGATGTTCTTAAATAATTTGTGTTAGAATTTTTGCTCTTTCCATCCAAAATGGAAAGGCTGAAGCGCAAGAAACGTGTAAAGAAAGGAAAAGAAAGTATGTTAATCTTATTATAGAGAACATCACATAAGGACCTCTTCTGCCACCTAGCCCAACCCTCCTATGTCAAGCTGAGGAACTTGAGACCCTGAGAGAGAAATTGAATCAGCCACAGTCACATTTCATTTCATGCAAATCTGGACGAGAATACAGCTTTTCTGACTTTTCTTCTAAGGCCATCAGCTCAGCACCACCAGGCAAATTGAGCCTGGTGTCATCTTCCGTACCTGTTTCTGGTTGTGTCCATGGTATTGAAAACTAGCCTCAGTCTGTAGCCTCGCTCTGCCCAGTGGTTTGGGCTTGGAGGGGGCTGTGTAGAGCTGAGGGTTAGTCCTCTGACCCCAGTCACTAGGAACTGTTTCGTCATAAGTAGACCCTCAGAGATCATTTTCTCTTACATTCATTCTGTGCAGATGTTCACGCTCTTCAGAATCAATTACATTTTCTTCCTTCTTTAACCTTTTGTTCATGCTACATATTGTTTCCAGAGTACAAGGAAATTTGATGCTTTTGGATTCCGATGTAAAATGGCTGAAACTAAATTAGCAGTGGTCAGTCTTCTTTTTTTTCTCCCCATGCTATATTAAAGAGGATTTAGATTTAATTCAAAATGCAGATGTATAAAAATTCATCCTCTCCAAACAGAAACACTCAAAAAGAAATGCAAATACATACTGTTTGTATCATAGGAGGTGAATGAAAAGAGGTTACATGGGAGGATAGTGTTTAGTTCTCCGTATCCACATAGACATGTTTACACACATTTATCTAAAGATGACACAGAGGTTTTCTCAAAGGATATAGTCAACAGATTATTTTTCCCCTTTGGTTATGATACGCTTGGTATTACAGACCTTTTGTCAGTGTGTTGGGAGGAGTTGCTGTTCTTAGGATTTTGTCTGGGGCTTTTAGTGGGGCTTTTGTCTTTAGGTTTGATTGTGTGTGTGTGTGTGCTGTGTGTTTTGCTTTGGTTTTATTAAACACAGCTTTTTTTTAACTATTTCAAGGAGGAAACATGTCCCATACCGGGATACCTGGAAGTCTAGGGAGTTTGGAGAAAGCCCCATAAAGGAGTTGTAATTTTTGTCAACATTTAGAAAGCCAGCACTGGTGGGTTAGCTCAGTTGGGTAGCATGTCGTCCTGATACACCAAGATTGCAGGTTTGATCCCCGTGAATGCATAAATAAGTGAAACAACAAAACAATCTCTCTTTCTCTCTTTCTCTTCAAGAAATAAAAATTTGCTCTGGCTGGTGTGGCCAGGGCACCTGCCTGGGTTGTGGGCCAGGTCCCCAGTTAGGGGAATGTGAGAGGCAACCACACATTGATGTTTCTCTCCCTCTCTCCCTCCCTTCCCCTCTCTAAAAAAGCACTTTAGAAAGCCAGGTACTAATCATATTTACAATCAATAGGTCTGCTCTGGGGCAGTTACAGGATGTAGTAAAAGGAGCTACTAGTTCTTCAAGAACTTGAACTAGATCAGTACTTTCCTATCTTGCCTAAAGCTCACCTACACAGCTCCCCCTGTCTTCTTGGAGAGGTGTGCACAGCCCAGGAAATTGGGAGGCTCATTGGGAAGGAGGGCAATTACTCCAAATCAGAAAATCACCACTGGGCACCCGCCTCTCAGGCATGGAGGCAGGCACCAAAGTTTACCGCGTGCCCTGTTAGGTTCTTTACTTAGTCGTCACATCCAAGTCCCCCACGTTTACCACCCGCCAGTTTATAGAAAGTTGACAGTCATACTTCCATGGTGGTTAAAAATTAAACATGATCACAAACGAATGATCTGAAAACTTTTTGCTTGCAAAAAAGTATTTTAAAACATTATATACCCCTTTGCACATTCTTTTTTTTTAAAATAATTGGTTTATTTTAATTTTAGAGAGAGGGGAAAGGAGAAAGAGAGGGAGAGAAACATCACTGTGTGATTACCTTTCACTTCCACCCCCAACTGGGGGCCTGACGTGCAGCCTAGCTATGTTCCCTGACTGGGAATTGAACCAGCGACACTTGGCTCGCAGGCCAATGCTCAATCCACTGAGCCACACCAGCCAGGCCCTTTGTACATTTTCAGTTTGACACCTACAATTTTTCACAAGTTAAAATAGTTGAAAAGGATGCAATTTTTAGCATACTACAAATATTGACCTTTTCTATGTTCTGTTGTTTATGCTACAGTTGTCCTACTTGTTCCCCCTTTGCCCCCTCCACCCAGCCCGCCCCCCACTGCCATAATCAGTCCCCTCACCATTGTCCATGTCCATGGGTCCTTCATGTATGTTCTTTGACTGATCCCTTCACATTCTTTCAAACAGTCGCCACTTCTCTCCTAAATATTGACTTTTTAAAATAAAACTGTTGCAACAGTTTTTGAAAACATAACCAACAGAATCTAAATAGTGTTTTGATCCTCCCATCATCCATTTTTAAAAGATACAAACAAGCTTTTTTTAAATACATTTTACATCTTTTATTTTCTCCTTGAACTTGTATTTTATTTTATTTCCCCCATCATTCCTGATCACAACAAATCATGGTATGTTAAAATTAATTATTTCCAATTCCATCTATTTCTGTGAAATCTTATTGCTCGGCCATTGCAGTCATTCACTTTTTCACTATTCAGCAGGATTTTAACACCCTGAGATCTTAAGAGCAAGATTGAGAGAAGATTTTTATGCACAACGGAGACAGGAGTTAATGTGAAAGAGGTGGCTTGACCTCAGGAGTTCGTATGGATGATAACAGGTGCTGAGTCCAATAAAACCATCCTTGCCCAGATACATGCCCTGGAAGCGTTTCCGGGTGGGTACTGATTGGAACAATGCTGCTCTAGAGTATTTGGCCATTAAAATAGTTGTAAGTTTATTGATTTATGCATACTTACCACTTTAATCATATAAAAGTTTTTTTTTAAGTATATTTAATTGATTATGGTGTTACAGTGGTCCCAATTTTTTCCCCTTTTCTCCCCTCTGCCCAGTACCCCACTTCCCTCCAGCAGTCCCACCCCCCTTAGTTCATGTCCATGGATTGTATATATAAATTATTCTGCTTCACCCTTTCCTATATTATTCTTAACTTCCCCCTGTCTATTTTGTACCAACCAATTATGCTTTTTAGTCCCCGAACCATTTCCCCTTTTCCCCCCGCTTCCCCCTCCCAGCTGATAACCCTCCAAATGATCCCCATCCCTATGATTCTGTTCCTATTCTGGTTTGCTTAGTTGGATTTTGTTTTTATTTTTTAGATTCAGTTGATAGTTGTGAGTTCGCTGTCATTTTAATGTTCATAATTTTGATCTTTTTCTTAAGTAAGTCCCTTTGACATTTTATATAATAGCTTGATCATGATGAGCTCCTTTAGCTTTACCTTGTCTGGGACGCACTTTATCTGCCCTTCCATTCTAAATGATAGCTTTGCTGGATATTGTAATCTTGGTTGGAAGTCCTTGCTTTTCATCACCTTGAATACTTCTTGCCAGCCCCTTCTTGCCTGCAACATTTCTTTTGAGAAATCAACTGATAGTCTTATAGGCACCCCTTTGTAGGTAACTCTCTGCTTTCCTCTTGCTGCTTTTAAGATTCGCTCTTTGTCTTGAACCTTTGGCATTTTAATTATGATGTGTCTTGGTGTTGTCCTCTTTGGATCTAGCTTGTTTGGGACTCTCTGTGCTTCCTGGACTTGTACGTCTATTTCCTTGCCACATTCAGGGAGTTTTCCTTCGTTATTTTCTCACATAAGTTTTCAGTTTTTTGCTCTTCCTCTTCTCCTTCTGGCACCCCTATGGTTTGGATGTTGACATGTTTAAAATTGTCCCAGAGGTTCCTAAGCCTCCTCATTTTTTCAATTCTTGTTTCCTCATTCTGTATGGGTTGACTTTTTTTTTTTCCCTTATGTTCCAAATCATTGATTTGAACCCTGATTTCCTTCCCTTCACTATTGGTTTTGTATGGACTTGCCTTCATTTCATTTAGCATAGCCTTCACTTCTTCCCGTATGCGTTTGCCATACTTAAGCATATCTGTCAAGCCTGTGAACATTTTATCACCAGTGTTTTGAACTCTGCATTTGTTAGGTTGGCTATCTCCTCGTCGCTTAGTTCTCCCACTGGAACCTTGATTTGTTCCTCCTTATGGGCCCATACTTCTCTGTGTCCTCATCTTGACAGGTTTCTGTGTTTGTTTGCCTCTGTAGAGCTGTCACTCCTGTTACATTGTAAGGGGCAGAGCCTTAGGTATTCATCAGTACAGGGTAACTCATTTTGCCATGTTGTGGTGCTGTATGTGGGGGGGGGGTCTGAGAAGGAACAATGCCGCTTGCTCAGCACTCACCCCTTTTCCAGGCACTTCTCCCACTTCATATGGGACTGGCGCCTCTCTAGCTATTGCCCTGGATGTCATTCCCAGAGTGGGTTGGCCTGCAGACGTTCTTGGACTGTGGGGGCCCTTTAAACAATCAGACTCTGCTGAGAGACCAGCAGTTTCTCCACCCCAGCCCCCACTGGTTTGCACAGTCAAAAGCAATGAGGCTTGATTTTACCCGGCACTGGGACCGTAAGCTACACAGTCTGGTCTAGTGCTGGGAGCCCTCCCCAGGAGTCCCTCCTGAATTTTTAAAACATGGGACTGCACTTTTCATCAGCTTACTGCTTCTGCTGCTGCTGCTGCTGCTACTGCCACCGCCACACCGCATCCTCTCTGCCCCAGCTCCGCCCCTCCTACCTGTCTGGATGAGTATTTCTTCTTTATAATCTTTGTTTGCTGGACTTCCATGCAGCTTGATTTTCTGGAGCTTCTGGTTGTCCCTACTTTTGAAATAGTTGTATTCCTTCTCAGTTGTGGAGGGAGACTCAGCGAGCCTATCTAGGCCTCCATCTTGACCGGAAATCCTAAAAGTTTTATATAGATTTAGCACCATGGCAGAGGAACTCAATATTGAACAAGTTTGAACAACCTTATGAATGTATGAGGAATAAATTGATTCACTTAATGCAGAAACACATTATTTCTTGTTATACTAAAGGAACTTGGAAAGAGTTTCCCAGAATTCTTTGAAGTGTAAAGTTTATATTAGAAAAGCAAAAATTAAAAAATTTTAAGCTCAACTTATAAATTTAAATTTTTTAAATTTAATTTTAAAATAATTTACAGTGAAGAGTCAACCTAAAATATAAGATGAAAGACCAGGTCAGAGGCACAGTGGGAATAGAGCAAAGCTGTTTTATATCATTCAAGCCTGGGACAGCACCCTGCAGTATAGGATAGAAAACCCCGAACTCTGTTTCTCACAAGCTCAGTGCCTCACAGACTACTAGAAAATCCCTTCCATCCTCTATTAACAGTTGAGAAAAGCCTGTCCAGTCTACCTGAGTGAGGACTCACCATTCCAGCTTTCCCCTAGAAAGGGACTCATCCTCACCTCTTCCAGTGCTGAGAAAGTATAGGCAATTATCCACCGACTCTGTTGCTAGGAAACCCAAGTCCCTCCAGACTCTTGTTACTGCTCTGGGGTCATTTTGTAGAGGTTGGGAGCACAGACTCTGACCCTGGATGGCCTGGGTTGGAATCTAGCTCTGCCACTTACTAGCTCTGACTAGCTCTGTATTCTTAGGCCAAGGAACTTACCCTCTCTATGTGTAATTTTTCCTACATATCAAAAATTGGTCTTCTAATAGCTATTATTAAACTCTAAGGTTGTCCTAAAAACTGAGTTAACGTGTCAAGTGTTTGGAGCCCAGTGCCGGGCACCATGTAACTGCTTGCTACCATTAGCTCTTATTAACTAAGGGCTAACTTGACCTAACTGTAGTTCCTAAACTTACCAGGGCGCTATTATTAATTAGCTTATTTGAGCAGTGTGTTTTCAAACTGAACCACAGTTTAGCATGCATTGAAATCACCTGAGAGTCGTATTTCAAAACACAGATTGCTGGGCCCTAGTCCTAGAATTTTTTATTTTAATCAGTCTGGAGTGTGTCCCAAAAATGTGAATTCTAATTCTAGGTAATTCTAGGTAGTTCCCAGGTAATATAATATTGTACTAAAGCTGATGCTCTGGGGAACCACAGTTGGAAAACCACTGGCATAGAATAAGGCTCTGTTGCTTGTTGAATTTTTGTTTTGTTTGTGTGTGGTGGTATAAAATTCAGGGAAATTCACAAGCTTATATTCACAAAGGGGCGCACAGAATGCAGAAGAACTAAGAAAGATAGTGGAACAGCTCAGACGCTTCACCGTGTGGCACAGACGGATGAGGGGAGAAGGAACTGGAATCCTAGAAGAGAGTATTTGAGAGAAGCCCTTACTCTCATTTGAGGAGACAAAGCCAGACTTCGTGTAGGCAGCCCTCCAGGATTGAGCCAGGAGAATAAATGTTTTGCACTGTTTTACACTCCAGTTTCTTGCTCAGGCTCCCACTGGCTGAACTCAGTGGGACTCAGAGGTCACAGGGGTTGTGCTGGGCGTGGCTGGGAACTTGTTGGGGTTTCCAGGGCCTTTTCATGAAACCCTTGAAGTCAAAACTCCTTTCATAACAACTCTAAAATGTTACGTTATTTGCCTTTTTCACTTTCCCTCTCAGTAGTGAATAGTGGTTTTTCCCAAAGGCTGTTCTCACCTGTGATGTTTTAACAGCTTGAATGCAGAGGCAGATGGGAAAATCTAGTTGGTTTGTTAATTCAGACAGTAAAGAGATGGACAAAAATGGAAAGCAAAGTTTTTTATTCAAAAGTATGTTGTTTATTTCAACATGTAGTGGATCTGTTACTGTTATTTTGATTGTTTAAGATTTTATTTACTTATTTTTAGAGAGGAAGGGAGGAAGAAAGAGAGGGAGAGAAACATCGATGTGAGAAATAAACAATCACTTGCCCCTCACTTGCCCCCAACTGGGGACGTGGCCTGCAACCCAGGCATGTGCCCTGACTGGGAATTGAACCAGCGGCCTTTCAGTTCACAGACCAGCACTCCATCCACTGAGCCACAGCAGCCAGGGCTATTACTGTTATTTTAGATGGAGTAAATATTTTAACACTTCTCAGCTTTAATTTCTGATACAATCCACAAAACAAGCTACTTAGTCAGTAGTTGTTAAACGTGAGAATCCTGAGACCCAGAAGTTTGAGAGCATACCCCTCCCCCCAAATAGTTCATATTGGTCAGCTGCTTGTGGCAGGGCACAGCTGAAAAATAGCAGATTTTAGAGAGGCAAATAGAAGCTATTCACCCATCTTCCCAATAAAATGCTGCTTGCTCTTATGGCCTGCAAATCACAGTGTCTGCTCCTTGAATTGGACGTCCCAGTGTCTTGAGTGCCATCCAGAGCCTGTGGGTCCCTCTTAGGCCCTGCAGGCTATGACTCATTCATGGAAAATGCTCCAGAAAGGCAGTGTCCAGACATGCAAAGTTCTAGAAAGGCTGAGGCTCTCTTTTTCTATGTCAGCTTCCACACCCACTTGGCCCATCCTCAATTCCTGTTCCTGGGTATATTTGGATTTTGTATCTAGCCTTCATTCCCAATTCAGACTTCACTATTCTCATTAGGCTGGGGTGATTACAAAAACAGGTATCAATTAAAATGGGTAAATGAAGATACATTATTCCACATCAAAGTGTAGGAGCACCATGAAAAAATCCATGTCATTATCTATTCAAGTTAAATTATTTGAAATATGTGATTTATATGGAGACATTTGTGTTATTTATGAGAAATTGCTATTCTCTGCCTATTAGCTGCATGGTTCTACCCGACATAGGAAAATGAATGACTCATTCCTTTGTATTTGAAGGAGCAACTAAAGGTGTCTAGAAACTTGTTCAGGATGTGCCCTAAGTAACAGATGCTCAAAGATACCCATCTTTTTTAAAACATAAATAACACGTCTCACCTAGATCTTTGCCAAGTGTGTTGGATTGTGAAGGCATATGGAAACTGCCAAAGAGCGGGCCTGAGACAGAGCTCATTCTTGTCATATCCTACCAGAGAGAGACAGGAGTAATAGAGTTGCTAGGATTTTAAACAAATGGGCCCCCAGCCATATCCCCAAATCTGCCCACAGGCGAAGATGAGGGAAGCAACTGCTTCTAGAAAGGTCTCTGGTCTAACTTGAATTTCAGAAAGAAATATAAGCTTTTAATAAACATTCAGACAGATGCTCATTATCAGTGGCCATCAAAGATACACAAATTAAAACAAATCCATTTTTAACCCATCAGTTTAGAAATGATGCAAAAAAATAGGTGTGGTAATGCATGATGGTATTGTGCACTTCAAAATTTGTTAAGAGGTAAACTTACACAATGTAAGTCAATTATATCTCAGTAAGGGTAGGAAAAAGGGGGTAGATCACACACACACTCACACACACACACACACACGCACACCACCCCCCACACCATCCCCGAAGGACATTGGGAAGGATTGGATGTCTATTACTTTGATTGTGGTATCGGTATCATGGGTGTTTGCATATATGTCCAAACACATCAAACTGTGCACATTAAATGTGTGCAGTTCTTCACGTATATCAACTATACCTTAATAAAGCTTTTTTTTTTAAGCGATAGGGTGTAGAGAAAGGAGTATATTAAAATGAAAGTGGAACAAACAAGAGGAGTCACAAAAATGGGGAGACAGAGAAACAACTCCACATCAAAAGGAAAGGTAGAATCCCCAGAAAGAGTGCTAAATGAAATAGAGGGGAGCAAATTATCAGATATGGAATTCAAAGCATGGATTATGGAGAAGCTCAATGAGCTCAGCGGAAACTACAAGGAACTCCAGAAAAACTACAAGGAACTTACTGAGAATTACACCAGCATGAAAAAGGACATAGAAGCTATCAATAAGAGCCAGGAGGAAATGAAGAATACGATCTCTGAATTGAAGAACACAGTAGAAGGAAATAAAAGCAGGTTAGAGGAATCAGAAGATCAGATCAGCGAGCTGGAGTACCATGTAGACAAAAACTCACAGACAGTTCAACGAAATGAAAAAAGACTGAACAAGACTGAAGAGGCTCTAAGACAGCTGCAGGACAACATGAAACGTAATAATATCCATATCATAGGAATTCCGGAAGGAGGAGAAGAAGAGCAAGGGGTAGAAAACCTCTTTGAAAAACTAATGACAGAAAACTTCCCTCACATGAGGAGAGAAAGAGTCACGCAAGTCCAGGAAGCACAGAGGGTCCCAATGAAGATGAACCCCAACAGGCCCACTTCAAAACACATCATAATTAAAATGGCAACATTCAAAGACAAAGAGAGAATCCTAAAAGCAGCAAGAGAGAAACAACTAATAACATACAAGGGAGCTCCAATAAGGCTATCATCACATTTCTCAGCAGAAACACTACAAGCCAGAAGGGAATGCAAAAAATATTCCAAGCAATGAAAAACAAAAGCCTACAGTCAAGAATACTCTACCCACCAAGTCTCTCATTTAAAATGGAAGGTGAAATAAGGAGTTTCCAAGACAAAAGAAGGCTAAAAGAATACATCTCCACCAAACCAGCAATGCAAGAGATGCTAAAGGGTCTGCTTTAAGAAGATGAAGAAACAGAGAGAGGAACACGAGTACAAAGGGGGAAAATGACAATGAATAAGTACTTATTGGTAATAACCTTAAATGTAAATGGATTAAATGCTCCAATTAAAAGACATAGCATAGCTGAATAAAAAAAAAAAAAAAAAAAAATGAAAGTGGTGAGAGTATGAATTGATAAAACCTTTCGAAAGCATTAAAAACATATACTTTGTTTTGTTAGTAATTCAAATAAGGGGTCTATTTTATGCCATAAGAAGTCCCAACAGTGGAAGGGAGGCCAGGGCTACCTGGAGACAGGAGGCTCCCCTCCTGCTCGGCCATAAGCAGTGACCGCTGCCCCTTGGGGAGTGCCACCTTGGAGAGCAGGAAGCCCAGGATGCATTAGCAACTGCTTCCATCTGTCTCCATGGCCAGAACCCAATGACACGGCCACCTGACCTGTAAGGGTGTCTAGGAAAGCAAGTGTTTATCTTTCCAGATTGTAGAATAGAGGAGTGCAGTGAGAAGAGAGTTGAAGTGGGTGTTGAGTGGGCCAAGCTGCAAAAAATAGCGCAGAACCGGTCTGTCCCCCAGTAGGGAAATGATGAACTAAATTAGAGAATATCCGCTGTATGCAGCCACTTGCTGTGGTGTGGTTAATCTTGCTCACTGCATTTGGTGAAAAGGGTAGATTATAAAATATTTTCCACAGGATTTCATTTTGTTAAAAATACATGTGTATACTACACAGTCGCAGAAATACCTGATATACATGATAACGTTAATTCTCGATCCTTAACTAGTTAAAATCCACTTGATGAGGCCCCCTCATCCCCACCACCACCTCCCAAGGACCTCCATAGCTTAGCCATGAAACTTTCAAGATTGATACAAAAACAAGGATAAGGAGAACACCATAAGTCATTTTGGAAAATACAGTCATTTGCAATCTGTTACATTTCACTTGTCTTTCTAAGAGGACAAACTCCAGCCTATCCTCACTTGTTTGACAAAGTTCAGTTGATGAAGCCAGGTGATAATTATTTAAGGAATAGACTCCGCTCAAATCACAAAGAACCTGACGCTGAAGAAAGACAGATCAACATGCCAAAAAGAAGTCACGGTGAATATGCTAAGTAAAAAGTTATTTGTGAATTGGTCTGGTAGAATTTGATACTACAAATGTGTCACCTCCAAGGAAATCTCAGGAACAGCAGCATAAAACAGGCTCTCCCTGGAGTTTCAAGTGATTTCCTTTGTGGGACCGTGGAGGGGATTGTTCATAAGTAATTTAAGGCATTGTAATAAACAATTTGCAGTTACATTTTTCAATCAAAACTAGCCCTATTTTTAAAAATAATAGCATTAGTCTGTCCTGTCCAAAAATCCTTAAGTTTGAAGAGGTTTTGGCCAGTACATTCTGGAAAACTCAAAGGAGTTCTCTGATTGCTTTCAAATTGACAGTGATCAATTCTCCTGGTTCCTGTGGAGGAACCAAGGGGAGAATCGGCACATGCACTTTGTGGAAAGACGATAGGAGCTATGGTCCCTTGACCTCCATTTACAAAAGTAAAAGTAATGCAAAAGAAAAAGGAAGAAGGTAAAAATCTGGAAACAATAATAATAAGAATGTAAACATGAGGATGGGGGGCAGAAAGGAGCAAGGACTAGAGGATAATCAGGTTGAAGCTAAAAGAATAATGAAAGTCAGGACGCTCAAGGATAGAGTACACTTAGTTTTGTAAAATGGTGAAACCCAAAGAATATACTGTTTAAAATCAAATTTTAAAATATCTCTGACTATTCATGTTTCCTAGCTAGTCAAAAGAGTCATTTAGGGATTATGTTTTGCTTTAATGTAAATTCCTCAGCCCTAGCGTCCCAAATATATTATTCACTAAATCTTCAGTGTATTCAGGGAAGCTGCATTTTTTTAATCATTGAGATTTTTTAGATAAACTATTAGTAGACTATAATTTACATAAAATTTACACATATTTTAAATCTACAGTTAGGGGTGGTTTTGGCAAATATATATACCCATGTAACCTCTACCTCAATAAAGATATAGGCCATTTCCATCTCATGAGGTCTCCTGCCCCCAGTGACCTCCAGATCTTAGCCATAAGATTCTCTAGATTGATTCAAAACTAAGTCTAGCCCTGGCTGGTGTGGCTCAGTGGATTGAGTGCCCGTCTGTGAACCAAAGGGTCGCCTGTCTGATTCCCAGTCAGGGCACATGCCTGGGTTGTGGGCCAGGTCCCTAGTTGGGGGCACACGAGAGGCAACCACACATTGGTGTTTCTCTGCCTGATGCTTCTCTCCCTCTCTTCCCCCCTCTTCCCCTCTCTCTGAAAATAACTGAATAAAATCTTTTTTTAAAAAAGCCCTGAATATAAAAAGAAAACTATAAACCCCAAAATGATATCAATTACTGAGAGATTGTCACTCTGATAAAAATTCCTTGCCCTGATGTTCACTTGGTCTGATATTAATATAGCAAATTCAGCTTTCTTTATGATTAGTGTTTGCCTGGTATATCTTTTGTACCCTTTACTTTCACCTTATATGTGTCTTCGTATTTAAAGTGCATTTCTTACAGATTACACAGTATTGATTCTGACGATCTCTGTCTCTTAATTGGCATGTTTTGACTATTAACATTTAATGTAATTAGCAGCAATGTTAAGTTTAAATCTGCCATCTGTTTGTTTGCTATTGTCCTCTCTGTTTTTAAGTCCCCCTCCTCCTGTCCCCTTCTTTTGAATTGAGTGCTACCTTTGCTCAGGATCTCCTTGCCTGCAGCATTGTCCAGGAAAAAATAGTAGGGCTTACTTCTCGAAGGGAATCACAGTCTTGTGCTGCTTCTTGTCCAATGTCTGAAAACAGGTTTCATACATTTTGTCCAGTTTTCTGGTTGTTTACAGAGGGACAGTGTATCCAGTCTCAGCCACCCCATCATGGTCCAAAATTACATTACGGAATATATATTGTAAAAATATCTAAGGTAGGCCCAAGATGAAGTTGCTTATGCTAAGCCCCAAGTCAGCAAACCAAAACTTAACTTTGAGTTTCTATGCTCTGCTCTCCCAGAAAAGGAAGGCCTGGGTCAACCACCAGCATTTGCCTGTGCATCACAAGTTACCTAACGCAGTGCTAGAATTCTGCTTTATCTCATATGGAGAAAGTAATCCTGTTTTAACCAATCAGCAAGTGCTTAATATAACTTCCTTTTTTCTTCTAGCTTGGGTCGATAAAAACCTCTCACCTCATAAAGCTCTTTGTTGCTCCTTTCTGTCTACTAGGTTGGATGCTACCTGACTCATGAATCACTGAATAAAAATCTACGAGATCCATAAACTGTCTCTGGAAAATGTTTTTTTAACAGTATTTAATGAGTTTAAATTAAATAGAAATAATTAGGAAAAATATACTACTAGGCAGAAAAAGACTTCTAGTACCTATTTTTATTTTCATTTATTCAGCCGAGTTTTACTGAAGACCTAGTAAGTTCCAGGCACTCTGTATGGCTCATTATAAGCAAAAATAGAGATGGCCTTCACAAACGTCCAGTTTGGGGGAGGGAAGGGACTAACATTAATTCAATCATGATAATTTATCTGGGTAAGTGCTATAAAAATTGCTTTATCATGAAATAATAATAAAAGAGACATTATTTAGCAGGTGTGATGGTTGTGGTTGTGGGGAAGACATTCTCAAGGAAGCAAATTTGAGCTGAGATCTGAAGAGTGAGTGGGAGTTAATTAATAGAAGAGAAACAAGCAAGGGCTTAAGATGAGGCTTTGCTGGTAGAGGAGCCTGAAACCAAGCCAGGCCTGATTGTAGTCTTCAGTCTTAGAGAGCGATGGAAAAACTGCTGAGGCATTTCAAGCAGGAGATTGACATGATCAGATTTGCCTTTCGAAAAGGTAACTGTGTACTCTCACAATGAAAAGATTCCATTGCACTGGTAATAACTGCACTAGGACAACAGGTTTCAGCATGAAAACTACACACTAATGTGAGCTTACATAGGGAGTGGGGCTGGGCAAAAATGACAGAAGGATACATACAATGTGATTTCATCTGTATGAAGTATTGAAACATTCAAGGAAATACACAGATCCACACGCGAACACATGAATGCTGTAAAAGTATATAGGATGTGAGGAAATGATAAATGCCAAAATCAGAATAGTAGTTGCTTCTATTTATAATACTTAATTACAGATAGAATGAGGAGAGGATCATATGCTTGGAGAGAGTTACAAAAGGGACACAACCACCTGTATTTTTATTTTTTAATATATTAGCTGGATACATGAATATACATGATTTCCTATTCCTTTTATATGTCTGAAATACTTAAGTACTGTAATAACACTTTACAATATGGAGAATGGATTGGAAAAGTCAAGGGTTGATATGAAATACAGAAATAATTGATATGAAAAGGCTATTAGGAGGTTATTACAGCAGTCTACTTGAGAGGTGATAACTTAGACTTGTGACATATCATGGTGCAGAAAACTATGGTTAATATTTATATCGGAGAGATAAACTAATCAGCATATGCTCACATCTGATCAAAATTCCTTTCTTGTCCATTTTATTTTCTAAAACTCGACTGTTTCTACTTAGTTCCTATTTTGTTGTTTTTTTTCAAGTTATATTTTATTGATTATGCTATTACAGTTGTCCTCATTTTTCCCCACTTCCCCCTTCCACCCAGCACCCCACACTCCCTCAAGCAACCCCCCCACCATTTTTCATGTCCATGGGTCATGCATTTATAAGTTCTATTGCTACTCCATTTCCTATACTGTACTTTACACCCCATGACTATTCTGTAACTACCTACTTGTACTTCTTAATCCCCTCATCTCTTCACCCATTCCCCACAGCCCCATTGTTATGGCGACCATCAAAATGCTCTCTGTATCTATGATTCTGTCTCTGTTCTGCTTGTTTGCCTAGTTTGGTTTTTAGATTCAGTTGTGGATAGGTATGTGTTTTTGCCATTTTATTGTTCATAGTTTTGATCTTATTTTTCTAAATAAGTCCCTTTAACATTTCATATAATAATGGTTTGGTGATGATGAACTCTTTTAATTTTTTCTCATCCACGAAGCTCTTTATCTGCCATTCTATTCTAAATGATAGTTTTACTGGGTAGAGCAATGTTGGCTGCTTTTCGTGACTTTGAATATTGCTTGCCAGTCCCTTCTAGAGTGCAAAGTTTCTTTTGAGAAATCAGCTGACAGTTTTATGGGAACTCCCCTGTAGGTAACTAACTGCTTTTCTCTTGCTGCTTTTAAGATTCTCTCTTTTATCATTAATCTTTGGAATTTTAATTATGATGTGTCTTGGAGTGGTCCTCTTTGGGTCCATCTTGTTTGGAACTCTGTTCTTCCTGGGCTTGGACTTGCATGTTTATTTCCTTCACCAAATTAGAAAAGATTTTTTTCATTTTTTCAAACACATTTCCAACTTCTTGCTCTTTCTCTTCTCCTACTGGCATCCCTATGATGAGAATAAGAATGTTGGACCTCTTGAATTGTCCCAGAGGCTGCTTATACTATCCTTTTTTTTAATTATTATTATTATGTTTTTCTTCTTGTTGTTCTGAATGGTTGTTTCTTCCTTCCTTATGCTGAATTTGATTCTCAGTTTCATCCACTCTACTGTTGTCCCCTGGCTGGTTTGGCTCAGTGGATTGAGCGTCGGCCTGCAAGCTAAGTGTCGCTGGTTCGATCTTCTAGTCAGGGCACATCAGAGAAGGAAAACTCTGACTCCAAAAAACCTCCGCTGCCTTGCGGCATACCTCTTTAGGGGAAAGGCTAAGGGAGTAAACCCCGACAGAAAATCCGGAGCCGGAGTCCCTAAGGCGGTTTGACGTTGTAGTCAACACCGGCAACTCCTGCGGCTCACCTGAAGCCAAGCTGTATTGACTCCGTCTTTCCCTTGGACCCTTCAGCTGCGAAGAGAGAGGGGGTCTGCTGCATGGGCAACAGCAGACCCTCCATATTACCCTGCCCAGGCTCTGTAGCTTCAGCTTCACTGGAGAGGACACTCCAGTGTCATCGAAAGATGTCGATTCAACACGGGAGGAGACAGATACCGTGTCACTCCCGAGTCGGACTGCACAGCCATTCTTGGCGGTGCAGATAGACTCTTAAGAAGCTACACCATCGTCTCTCGAGACGGACGGCTGCCGACGACGATTATTATGTTTTTCTTCTTGTTGTTCTGAATGGTTGTTTCTTCCTTCCTTATGCTGAATTTGATTCTCAGTTTCATCCACTCTACTGTTGTTTCCCTGTAAATTGTTCTTCATTTCAGTTAGTGTATCCTTTGGTTCTGACTGGATCTTTTTTATTCTGCTGCTGCTGCTGAGGTCCTCACTAAGTTCCTTGACGATTCTTTTTTTTTAAAGACTTTATTTATTTTTTAGAGATTTGGGAAGGGAAGGAGAAAGAGAGGGGGAGAAACATCAATGTGTGGTTGCCTCTTGAGCACCCTCAGCTGGGGATCTGGCCTGCAGCATGTGCTCTGATTGGGAATCGAACAGCGACCCTTTGGTTCACGACCAGCACTCAATCCATTGAACTACACCAGCGAGGGCCCTTGAGCATCCTTATAACCAGTGTGTTGAACTCTACATCTGATAGATTTCTTATCTCCATTTTGTTCAGCTCTTTTCCTGGGGTTTTCACGTTCTTTAATTTGGGTCATATTTCTTTGACTCCTTGTTTTGGCACCCTCCCTGTGTGTGTTTTTATGTATTAGATAGAAATGCTTTGACTCTGTGTCTTGGTAGTGTGGCCTAGTGTAGTAAGTGTCCTAGAGGGTCCAGTGCCACAGCCACCCCTATCCCCTAAGCCGGTTACTTGAGGTGTGCCCTTCATGTGGGCCAAGTACACCCTTGTCCTATAGTTGAGCTTCAGTTGCTGTTTGCAGATCAATGGGAGGGACTTACCCAGGTCAGTCAGCTGCAAGGATTGACTGTGACCACTGACCACCAACTTCTGCCCTCCATGGAGGATCAGCTATGCAGGGGCAGGGTGGTGGTGCTCTGACACGGTCTGTAGCTGTCCACTGGGTACACTGGCCCTGGGGTTTCCCAGGTGGCACAGACCAAGGTCAGCCCCCACCTGTATTTTGCCTGGGCCACCCTGCCTGAGCTATAAAGCCACCTGAGATGGCTGCTACTTGTGCTAGGACTGGAGATTCCCAGGCAAAGCCAAGCTGTGAATCTAAGCTGTCTGCTGGTGGTGCCAGGACTGGAGCTTACTGAGACCAGCTGTTGCTTGTCTGAGAGGATTTAGGAAGTCATGAAGCATGAGCCAAGACCTGCCATTCATATGGAAAAGCAGCTTGGGTGGGCCAATAAATTGGGTGGGGCAGAGTTTCTGAGGCAGGCAAACAGTGTTAGCCAGATTGATGGAATCTCAGGTATGGCACCAGCTTGCTGGCTTTGGGACTCTGTCAGGGGAGGGTTCAGAATAGTGACAATAGCCTCTGCTAGCCTTGATGCCAGACACTTCAGGTCCTCCCTGTATACCACTGGTGCCTTTCAAGCTGCCACCCTGGTGCTGGAACTCAGAGGGCCTGAGTCTGAGTAGGTGAGTCTGTGTGTGGGTTAAAAGCAACTGCTTGGGGTTCCAGCAGTTTCTTCTACTAACTCAGTCCCGGCTGTTTTTTGTAGACAGAAGTTGCAGGGACTTCTCTTCCTGGCAATGGAACCCTTAGCTGGGGGGCCTGGTATGGGACTGAGACTCCTTGCTCCCAAGATAGCCCTCCCAAGTTTTTGTCCACCACATGTGGGTGAGAGACCAGCCCATTTCATGCCTGTGACCCTCCTACCCATCTCAATGGATGTGGTTTCTTTAGTTCTGTAGTTGTCAGACTTCCATTTAACTTTATTTCTGATGGTTCTGAGTGATGGTTCTATATATATATATATATTTTTTTTTTAAGATTTTATTGACTTTTAGAGAGAGAAGGGAGGGAGAAAGAGAAGGAGAAAAACATTAGTGTACGAGAGATACATCAATTGGCTGCCTCTCATACACCCCCAACCAGGGACCTGGCTTGCAACCCAGGCATGTGCTCTGACTGGGATTTGAACCAACAGCCTTTCTGGTTCACAGGTTGGTGCTCAATCCACTGAGCCACACCAGCCAGGGCAGTGGTTCTATATTTTCGTTGTAATTTTGATGTTGCGCAAAGAGGGGAGCCATGTCAGCTAATGCTGCCAATTTGACCAGAAGTTTTCTACTTAGTTTCATCCTCACTGCCAGTATTATTTCCCACCTCAAATACTATACCAGCCTTCAAAGTGAATACAGACTTATCTCTTACTTCCAGTCTGTTTTCTTTTTTTAAAAGATTTTATTTATTTTTAGAGAGAGAAGAAGAGAGGGAGAAAGAGGGACAGAAACACAATCGGTTGCCTCGCATATGCCCCCAACCAGGCACCTGGCCCTGCAACCCAGGCATGTGACCTGACAGGGATCGAACCAGCAACCTTTCAGTTTTCAGGTCGGTACTCAATCCACCGGGACATACCAGTCAGAGCTTAATCAATTTTCTATGCCACTACAATACTGCCCTATTTGTAACCACTATTAACGAGGGCCCTATTAATCCCAGACAAAAGATAGGCTATGTTGATTTGGCTCTTACCTAATTGAAAGAATTGATAAACTGTTTGCTTTTAGGTTGAGTCATATAAAATTACCCTTTCTGTACTTTGGTAACAGTCAATCAGCCAAACACTGCCTTATTTATATTAAATAATTGTACAAATATTAATGCAACTTAGTTCTCACAACAAACTGGTAAAGGAGGTGCTATTATATTCATCATTTTACAGATGAGAAAACTGAGGTAGAGAGAAGCTAAGGACTTGCCAATGTTTGGTTTTACAACTAGTGAGCCAGGACTAAGAAGCAGACAAGATAATGGAGAAATTGGAACCATCATACATTATTGGGGGGAAGGTGAAATAGTGCAGCCATTATAGAAAACAGTTTGGTGGTTCATCAACAAATTACACATGATCCAATAATTCTGCTCCTAGGTATATACCCAAAAGAATGGAGGAACAGGTTTTCAAAGAATAACTTGTACAGAAATGTTCATAGCAGTGAAAACGGAAAAGCCATTGTTCATGCTGTCTGTCATCTACCAGATTCAATGAGCAGAGGCAGAGAATGAATCTTTATGGGCACTTTATTCAGATGGTCGGTGATCAGAGAAGACAGCGGGTTTGTACCCTAACAGACCGTCTTAAATGCCATTATAAACGGCCCTTTTTATAAGGGGAAGAAAAGTGTAGGTAAGGGGTATGGAATTCAGGGAAAAGGTTAATTGGATAAAACTGAAGTATTCCTTCATCTGCGTCCAGGGTGGTGGCCCTTGTGCCGTGGGTGGTAATCTTTGTGTCCTGGGTGTTGGTTGCCTCAGCCTGGAGCACAAGGGCTCAGATACCACCCTGATTGCTTTCAGTCCTCCTGAGGCACAAAGGTGGAACTGCTTATGGTTTCCTGGAATCAAGGTGAGTCATACCTCCAGTTTCTGAAACAATAGCTTTTTGCATACATTGATTACTAAGCTTATTAGCTGTCACCTGAAACTAAAATTTTCCAACATTTGAGTCCCCCACCATTAGCACTAGTCACAAAGCCAAAAGATGAAAACAACCCAATGTCCACCAGTGGATGAATAGATGGATCAACAAATTGTTGTCTATCCATACAATGAAATATTACTACGCCATAAAAAAGGAATAAAATACTGATACATGCTACAACATGGATGAACCTTAAAATGCTGTGCTAAGTGAAAGAAGCCAGACACAAAAGGCCAAATATTGTATGATTCTGCTAATATAAAGTATGTACAATAGGCAAATTCATAGAGATAGAAAGCAGAATAGTAGTTGTCAGGGGCTGGGAAATGGAAGAAATGAGAAATGACTGCTCAATAAGCATGGGGTTTCCATTCGGGGTGAGGAAAATGGTTTGTAACTAGGTAGTGGTGATGTTTACACACTAGATAGTTGCAAGTGTACTTAATGCCACTGAATTTCACTTTACAAAGGTTAAAAATGGTAAATTTCATTATGTGTATTTTACCATAATTTTAGAAACACACAGAGGGCTTCGGAGTCTTGGCACTTAATTACACAATCCTCTGACTACCTGTCACCTGAAGTCTCACTGCTTGCTCGTGGTTCAGGGTGTGGGGGTGTGGAGATCCAAATTAACTGAAAAGGTATGCTTGCTTGGGACCATCCCTCCAGGCAGGCCAGCACCCGCTCACACACACTCTTGCCCTTTAAGGAACTCGTACTTAACTATCACTCAGCTTAGGCCTCAGTACAGTAGTCCCTCTCTATATCTCGGTTCACTTATCACAGCCTCACTGTATCGCAGGATTTTAAAAAATATTACATTTAACTATTTATCACGGATTTTTTGCTATATCGTGGGATTTTGCGGTGCTGTATATGTATGTTGTTAAAGTGACGTAGGTTTAAGAATGTAGAATATGTTTAAGAACATAAGTAGTGTTTATAAAAGTGTGAAAAAGGTTAATAAGAGAGTGGGAAAGGTTAATAAGGGACTGGGAACGGTTTATAAGTGTGTGGGAAGGGTTTATAAAGCCTTAAAATATATGTAAATACTAAAATAAATGTAAGGTTCTTACTTCACGGATTTTCACCTGTCGCGGGGCGGCCTAGAACGTAATGCCCGCGGTAAGTGAGGGAATACTGTACTTCTAGGAGACGTGCATGACGATGTTGTCCCTCTCAGCATGAAACACCCTCTGCTGTGTCCCCCACAGCTTTGGTTTCTCCCCTTGGTGGCACGTAATGTCCTTGTATCCCCACTGCTTAGCAGAGTGCTTTGCACATAGTTCATCTCTGATGGATGAGTAAGTATGTAATAAATGCTGCTTTTTAATAATCAAATTTGATTCCCTCTCTCTCCCACAAGGCTACAGAAATGTGGGATCACAGATCAGAAAAGAGAAATGTCTGAACTTTCTGAAAGTCTGACTGCAAGAGAAAACTTTCGGGTTGGAAGGTGAGGCCCAGCAGGCTCTTCAGGTGGAGGATGTAGCCTGGGGCCCTTAAGATAGTCCGTCTTGCCTTCTCTTATCTTTCTAACTGGGAGGCTGAAAAGGGAAGTATGTACTACACTGATGCCCTTTCAGGGGTGCCTGCCTATATCTTAACCTCCTTTTCTTTACCTCCATGGACTAAAACTCAGACTTTAGAGACTTAGGGTTAGCAGAATTCTAAGAATGACCCTCAGTGAACCTTGCTCTTGTGTTTTTCCCACCCCTTTGATGCAGGTGGAAGCAGGTTGAGCCCTTACTCCTGTGATTAGGTTGCAGGATATGGGAAAGGGATGATGCAGACGAGCCTGATCTCCCCAATAAGCCCTTTAAAATCATGGAGATTTTTCGGCTGAGTAGCAGAAGGAGGAGAGATCAGAGAGGTCTAATGTTTGAATGACTTGATGCCACACTGTTGGTGGTTTGAAGGTAGAGATGAAACCAGAAAAACCAGTGTTCATGCTGCCTGTCATCCACCAGGCCCAATAAGCAGAGACAAGGATTGAGTCCTCACAGGCACTTTATTCAGATGGTTGGTGATCCGAGAAGATGGCGGGGTTGTACCCTAACAGACCATCTTAAATACCATTTTTAAACTGATCCGTTTTATAAGAAGAAGGGTAGGTAAGGGGTTTGGAATTCAGAGAAAAGGTTAATCAGATAAAAACTGCAGCATTCTTTCATCTGTGTCCTGGGTGGTGGTCTCTCCCTGGAGCACAATGGCTCAGATACCATCTGGAATTGCTTGCAGTCCTCCTGAGGCACAAAAATGTGGAACTGCTTCTGGTCTGGAGTCAGGGTGGGTCGTACCTTCAGTTCCTGAAACAATAGTTTTTACATACATTGATTACTAAGCTTCTTAGCTACCTGAAACTAAAATTTTCCCAACATTGGAGTCCCTCATCAGACAGGAGCAGAGCACAGTCCGTGGCTGGCAGGCAACCAGCGAGGAAATGGGGCCTGGGGTCCTTATTCCCACAACTACAAGGACCTGAATTTTGCCAGCGACCCTAAGGAGCCTGAGAGAGACTCTTCCTCGGAGCCTCCAGCTAAGAGCCCAGCCCAGCTGATACAACCCTGTGAGACCTGAAGCAGAGAACCCAGTGGAGCCTACCAGGACGTCTCAGCTATAGAACTGTGAGTAATACCTGGGTGTTGTTTGAAGTTACTGGTTTACAAATACTGGGAATAGAATTCTAACACAAGACTCAAACTTTAGTATTTAATTTTTTGTGTAATTTTTCAGTTACGTATTGAATTCACTATAAAACTGTGCAAAAGAGTAACCTTTCTTCCCCTCACATTTCTGGAAAGGGCAGAGAGAGAAAGGGCAGGTTTCCAAGTTAAATGATTCTACTAACTTCAGAAAACAAGATCTTTTGCCCCAGAGGCAGGGTGCCTATTTGCTACTCTGCTGTTCTCTGTTCAATTTCTCACACTATATTCTTCCATTTCCTCTTGCCTTCCTAGTGGCGCAGTGGGCATTTGATCCTTTTCCCCTATGCTTTCAGAGCCCTGAAATTAACAAGAGGACACACCTGAGAAATTCTATAGCATGTGGGTCAGATATTTCAGCCCCTGACAACTAACCTTATTTGTGTCTGCTTGTCTTCACGTATTGCCTTGTGCCTTTTGATTAAGAGAGTAACCAAATTCTGAGCTATTCATGTAATATGAACAGATTTTATGCTGGAATTACAGTGGACATCACAACCCAACACTTGTTCCTGTCATTATATTCCAGCAACAGTGTTTAACTGTCCCCCCAAAAAGGAACTCAACTTGGAGTAGGGAACACACAATACAATATGCAAATATGTATGATAGAAACCTATATATAGTAATTTTATTAACCAATATCACCCCAATCAATTCAATAAAGAGAAAAAAGTGAGCTCAAATGATGATCAAAATCTGTTGATAGCAATGGTGACACTGACATTATACATATGTCTTAAATGATGCTAATGTTAACTAATTTCGAACACTGCCTTTGAAGACCCATGACGTTTCTGGCACTGTGCTGTGTATTGTATAGGGGATATAAGACACAGTCACTGCACAGGACACTCCATTAGTACTGCCCGAGCACAGGGGACACCCACAACTTCACCACTTTTCTATACTACCCACTCTTGTACAACAATGGTCCATCCCTTTCTCCCTTCCTACCAGGGACCAATTCCTCAGCAAGGATAGTGACATGAACCAGACTGTGGTCCCTGCTTACAGTTTTCCCAACCATCTGCCTCTCCTCAGACCAACTTCTCCTAGAGTTTCTTCATCTGAGTATAAAGTTGAAAAATTATCCAGTTCTGCACCTGGCTCTAAGGAGGCTCAAAAAATGCTAGTTCCCTTTTCCTCCTTCCCATCCTACTAAGCCTGGGCTGTGAAAGAAAGTTTGACTCCAAGTTCAACCATTTGGTAGTCTAAAATTATACTTAATAAAAGGGAAACTAGACACTTAAGAAAAGTTGAGTTGTTTGTTAATGATTATGTAGGTTCAATGGACTATTATGATTAAAGAGTCAAATCTCTGTCAGGCTAGAAGACAATGTGATTTCTCTAGAGAAAGGGCCATTAAAGGATGATTTCTCCACCAAGTTCTTATTTTCCCTCTAGAGATTCCACCCCGCCTAAAATATCCTGCCTTTGATAGCTGTTTCTACTGCCTGCTAAATCTTGCCTACAAAGATGACAAATAAATTACATATTAATGAAGCCCAGTCTTGCTGGGTTTCAACAAGAACTTGCTGTGGAATTATGCTGAAGAATAACATGGGTTATAACATGGCTTTAAAACTCTGAATGTATATCTCAATTAAATCAAATAACCAATCAAATCTCTATGAATGCCTGCTGTTTCCCAATGGTCACCTGGTATTATAACAAGGAAACAGACTGATTAATGCACAGACAGATTTGGAAATTAGAGGAAAAATGCAAGGATTTTTTTTTCTAGCCCTACTATCTAACTTATGTGAAATAATGTCATTTAAATGAAGAATCTATGTCAGTCCGGTCAGCTTATTGAACTCTGATGCCAATGAGGCCAAGGGCTTGCCCCAAGGGGGCCAGGGGATTCAAACAGGCAGATTTCCTTCCATCCTCAACACCCCAATCCTGCTTTGTCATCTCACAAATGAATGCAGTTAGTTCCTGAGGGCTTTCAAGGAGGCAGTGTAGACAGAGCTTTTCAACACTCCTGGGCAAAGTGTGTCTGTATATATTTTTAATGTATCAGTAGCATCATCTTTATTCAAGGGATTGCTCTATCATTAAAAAAAAAAAAAACTTGAGAAGCTTACATGAAGTGGATAATGTTGAAGTTCATGTTCAAAGGCAACATACCTCTTGACAAAGCAGACTTGGGACATGTTAAGAGCCTCACATTTGTAAGTGCTTTAGATCCTTATTTTCTTCTAGGTCACAGGTCTCTCTTCCCTTGCCAACCTCATACATAATGCAGTGGCATCCGCTTTTGGTGAAAGCTTGATTGATTTCTTCTCTTTCAAAAGCAATCACGAGAATGAAGCAATTAAAGTTAATAACACACAGTAGAAAGAAAACAACTGTTTCAGCCCTACCTCAAGTAGATCATTGGGCTTTTGCATAATTTTAAAGAATTTTATGACAATAGTTATGTGGGTTTTTTTTTTTTTTTTTTTGTATACCCTTAATTGAATCAGTCTGTTCAAACAGCTCACAATTTATGAAGTTAAAGTGTTTTTAAGTAATTAACTAGAAGGTTTCGTCCTTGGCTGGTGTGGTTCAGTGGAGCATTGGCCTGCAGACAGGAAGGTTGCCAGGTTCGATTCCCGCTCAGGGCACATGCATGTGTGACGAGGTACCCAGTTGTGGACATGCAAGAGGCAATTGATCAATGTTTCTCTTGCACATCAATGTTTCTCTTCCTCCTTTCTCCCTCCCTTCTCCTCTCTGTGAAAATAAAGAAATCATTTAAAAAAAATGAACTCACAGTCTTATAAAGAGACTTACATAAACAAAAAACAAGCTCACTGCTCTAGTGGAATGATTGGTGGTTCTATGGTAGAAGTATGTTCTGAGTATAGGGAGGTCCAAAGATACTTTTCTTTCCTATGGGGTGGGGAGGACAAGGAAATGGCAGTGAGGTTTGGTGACAGGATGATTGTCAGGGTTCTGTTCCTCTGTGCTACAGGCAGAACCAAAGAAAAGATTCCCAACATTATCTCTTTTCTACTTCCTGAGAAATATGTAGCTGAGTGGAAACAAGGGAGGTAGACATACCAACTGATGTTTTACTTGCTGTTACGACCAGTTCAGGGTGAGACCCAAATCCTCATTGAAAATACTAGAATATTCTGCCCTTCGAATATTGATTCGGTATGTTTTAGGGACGACATGATGTGACTGGAAGAAATCACAGTTTGGTCAAGTTTATGAACTCGATAATGAGCCCATGCTCCAGCCTCCAGATTGTCTCACCGAATATTGTCCCTAGGTGATCTTGTGACTCTAATCAGAGGTATCTGGAAGCACATTGTTGTCTCAAAAAGGTATCTGCAGATGCTTGTGTGACAGCTCCACTTGAATGTCTCAACAAGCTAAAAACTGAATTTGTACACTTTCACTCAAAACCTAGTCCTCCAATTCTTACCTCGTGATCAGCAAGAGTTACTATCCTTCTGGTTGCAAAGACAGACAGACCCCAGGGAGCTGTCCTTCCCTGCCTCCCCTGCCTTACCTCTGACACCCAGCCTCCTCCCACTCCTGTTAGTGTACCTTCCTGTTCCTCAGGTGTACCCATGCTCTTCTCTCCACCTCCGCCTGCATCTCCTAGCTCAGGCAACCCTCCGCACTCACTTTGGTTTCTCTCTCCCCTGTCTATTTTCCAACCTGCAGAGTGATATTTTCAAAAACGGAAACCTAAGCATACCCTTCCACTTAAAACCTGCGGTATCATAGAAAATAGATATTTAGGCATTGTCCCTGGTTTCTGGGAAACAGTTCCTAAGACCTTTGGAATGTCTTTTGGTTGCTATTGAGATGACTGGTGCCTGGGGGCTTTTAGATAACTTCAGGAGACAGCTGTTCCTTCACCTGGGAGACCAACGGATTTGATTCGAAGATTGGAACTTTTCAGTTCCACCCCTTGACCTCTGGAGAGGGGAGAGGGGCCTCAGATTCAGTTCAGCCACTGATGGTCAATGATTTACTCAGTTATGCCTACATAATGAGACCTCCGTGAATGATGAGGTTTGGAGAGCTTCCTGGTTGAATACATTGAGGTGCTGGGAAGTGACCTACCCACCCAGAGAGGACATGGAAACCCCAAGCCCCTTCCCTCATACTTTTCCCCGCGTATCTTTTTCATTGGTCTGTTCCTGAGTTCTCGCTTTTATCATAAACCAGTAATAGTAAGTGAAAGACTGATCCTGAGTTTTGATTGTCCTCCTAGCAAATTATCAAATTTGAAGGAAGGTAGTGGCAATCCCCATTTGATAGCTGCTCAGTCAGAAGAGTGGCCCAGGCTTGGAACTGGCGTTTTACGCCGGAGCACTGTTGTGGGACGGAGCCCTTTAAACCTGTGGGACGTGATGCTAACTCCAGGTAGATAGTGTCAGAGTTGAATTGTTGCACACCTACTTGGCGTCGGAGTATTCGCTGGAAAAGGCACCACGTATTTGGTGTCAGGTAGGGGAAAATTTTCATGTGGTGTCAGAACTGTTGTGAGTAAAAACTGCTCTAAACTCTTCTAAGGATTTCCATTGCTTTTGGGCCAAAGACCAAAATCCAGTAAGGTCCCACAAAGCCATGCGTGCTATCCAGTTCATGCCTGTTTCTTCAGCCTTTCTGTAAGCTGTTCTCCTTTGTCACGAGGGCTCCAGGCACCCCGTGCCTGCTCCTCTCCATTACCCCTTTCTGCAGATCTGGGCTCAGATATTATTTCCTGAGAGATGTCTTTTTTTTTAATATTTTATTTATTTATTTATTTTTAGAGAGAGGGTCTGGGAGGAAAAAGGAGAGAAACATCAATGTGTGGTTGCCTCTCACGTGCCCCCAACCGGGGACCTGGACTGTAACCCAGGCACATGCCCTGATCGGGAATTGAACTGGCGACCCCCCAGTTCATAGGTCAGCATTCAATCCACTGAGCCACACCCAACCAGGGTGAGATCTGTCTTTGGTACCCTAACCCCAACATACACGCATACTAAATCTGTTACTCTGTTATGTGCTCTCCAATCACTTTGTTTTTTCCATCAAAGCAATTACCATAGTTCATAAATATAAATTTGGCTGAATATTTATTTATACCTGCCTCCCCATTAGAATGGAAGCCCCCATAAGCCAAGGGACCATGTTTTCTTCATCATTGTAACCCAGCTCATAGGATAATGCCTATTTTATGACAAATAAGTAATAACTATTAAATTAGTAGTGTTTAAAACATAGATTAATAGTTTCTATGGTATATACTGAGGAGAAAGGCGTGCTAATTATCGTTCACTAGAGTCCACACTCTGCCATTTAAGATGCTACAATGAGCCCTGGCTGGTGTGGCTCAGTGGATTGAGTGGATCCGTGGATTGAGCGCTGGCCTGTGAACCAAATGGTCCTGGTTTCAATTCTCAGTCAGGGCACATGCCTGGGTTGTGGGCCAGGTCCCCAGTTGGGGCACACAAGAGGCAACCAAAGGAGGTGTCCCTTGCACATTGATGTTTCTCTCCCTTTCTTTCTCCCTTCCTTCCCCTCTCTCTAAAAGTAAATAAATAAAGTTTTAAAAATAATAAGAAATAAATACTGCAGCTTTGTGTACAAAATGAGATGTAGAAAGGAATAATGGAAAGTAGGTCTGTTTTGGAATAGCAGTAACTTCAGGACTGGTTTGTGACCTTGGGCACATTACTTAATTTCTATTAGCTTTTATTTCCTCATATGTAAAATGGGTTTCATAGTTTTTAATCAGATAGGGCAATAAGGATTAAAAATGAAAATACTTTTAAAATACAGTGTTTGTGAATTTGTAGTGAATATGTCCTAACGGTCAAGAAGAAGGACTCTGAAGCTAGATTGCTGATAATTCCTAGCTCCTCTGCTCTCTGACTGCATGACTCTGTGACTCAGTTTATACATCTGTAAAATAAAGACAGTAATATATGAGGTGGTAGGGGAAAAATTAAGTTTACAGTTGTAACACAAATAAATAATACAATAATAATAATGATACAATAATAAACTCCATATTTCACATACTCACAACTGTAACCCTACCTTTGCCAACTCCCGTAAACTCCCTCACAAAATTGTTTTAATTAAGGAACTAAAGTATATAAAACAGAGTAGTGGCTGACCTATAGTTGTGCTAAATAAGTGTTAACTGTTGTTAGTGGTTAGTAGGTATTCAGCAAACAATATTAGTTAGTTTGTTTTTTTTTTACCAATTCAGAATTTTATGTCAATTCAGAACAAAATGACATAAGTCATTCTGAAAGAGAGTCCAGATAGAAGATATATCTCATGAAAATTTTATTTAAGTTGTCCTACCCAATAGGAATAACCATTCAGAAGTTCAAAAGAATGTAATAAAGATGTGGGTCACAACGACAATATAGCCTCTAAAGTGCCTAGAAATAAACTTAACAAGAAACATAAAATATCACTGAAGGAAGTAAAAGAAGGCTTGAACAAGTGGGAGACATACCACATGCCTAAATCGAAATACAGTACAGCAGTTGTCCCGTGAAATGTCTATGAATTCAGTGTAAGTCTTTATTACTTCTCATAAGGCTTTTTAATGTAAATTGACAAACTGATTCTAAAGTTTGTTTGGTAGAATAAAGGACAATGACTAGGAAAGCCATTTTAGAGAACGAAGACTTCTAATTAAGTTTTGCCCTGTTAGATATTGAACCATACTCTGGTACTATAGTCAGTAAGATCATAAAAGCATTAGTACTGGTTATAACTACATACACCCCCAAAAGGGAACAGCATCCAGGAAGAGGGAGCCTTTGAAATGGATAAACAAAGGGTGGAAAATGTCTTCTATTACAAAATATTGAAGGAAAAATACTTATCTATTTCTCACATCATTTCATAGTTCCATAAATTTTTTATTTATTTTTTTAGTTCTGATAACATTCCATTATCTGGATGCACCAGAATCTGTTTATCTATTCACCCACCGAACAACATCTTGCTTGCTTCCAAGTTTGTGCTGTTATAAAGTTGCTATGATTATAATATTGAAGGAAAAGCTATCTCTTTCTCACACTGTTCCCTAAATAAATTCCAGATGGATTAACCATCAAAAAGTTAAAATCTCACAGAGCAGGAAATATAAATTACTCATGAGAGAAAACTTAAAAAAAAAACTGAGATTACATTTTTTGAGCTTATCAGATTGGCAAAGATCCAAACATTTGATAAAACACTGTTGTAAGTTTGTGGGAAACACACAGAAAATCTCATATTTTGCTGATAAGAATATAAATTAATCCAACCTTTGTAGAGACTATTTGATAGCACTTATAGAAATTACAAAGGCACATTTATCCTAAAAATATACATGTGCACATATGAAATGACATATACTGTAAAAATATGATTTGTAATAACTGCAAAAGATTAGGGGGAAAAGAACCTTAAACTTAAATGTCCATTGATAGGGAACTGGTAATATAAATAATGGTACATCCAACCTTGGTTGATGTGGCTCAGTGGATTGAGTGCTGGCTTACAAACAGAAGGGTCGCCGGTTTGATTCCCAGTCAGGGCACATGCCTGGGTTGTAGGCAGGTCCGCAACCTGGGGAGTGCAAGAGGCAATCGCACATTGATGTTTTTCTTCCTCTCTTTCTCCCTCCCTTCCCCTTTCTCTAAATATAAATAAATGAAATCTTAAAAAAATAATAATAATAACGGTACATCCATAGTGTCAATGTAAGAAATGTCCAAACCTGTAGTAAATTTTTATCAGAGTTTATTTGACCTAAACTGACAATAAACATTGGAGAACAACATCTCAAATACTACAGAAAATAACAGTTTTGCAGTTGATTTAATGCAGTTGAAATGAAGGAGGGGATGTGGGAGAAAACAAGGCAGGGATTAGATCATAGGATGGTTAAGGCTATTTGCTCTCTTAAAGGCGATTATGTTTTAGAAAGAGAAGTCTGAAAGAGAGGTTCACACATTAGAAGAAGAGGTCTAAAAAGAGGGATTTCAAAGGTGTGTTAACCAAGATGCGCAGGAACAATGGACAGGGCTTGCTTAAGGCAAAGATAAACCTTTTACTAAAAATTATATGCGGCCCTGACTGATGTGGCTCAGTTGGTTGCGTATCATCCCACAAAGCGAACAGTCACCAGGTTTGGTTCCTGATCAGGGCACTTGCCTGGGCTGTGAGTTTGGTCCCAGCTAGGACATGAGCGCATAGGAGAGGCAGCCTATCAATAACTCCCTCCCTCCTCGTCTCTAAAAATAAATAAATAAATAAATATTTTAAAACAAATAAAAATAAAAAGCTGTATGCCCTGGGAGTGACTACCCACCATTACCTGTGCATTTAGAAATTTATGATTTATTACTGCACCCTTTTTTTGTCCAAAATAGCAAAGAGCCACCAAAAGAACTGAAAAAAACTCGAAATACTGACACAGAAATATCTCTAAGATAATATACTTTATTCTTTTTTGTTCTGGTTAATTTTTTTAAATAGACTTCATTTTCACAGCAAAATTGAGTGGAATATACAGAGAGTTTATATATACTCTCTTTCCCCACTTGTGCTCAGCATCCCCCACCACCCAGAACCAGAGCGGTACATTTGTTTCTCAATGAACCAATATTGAAAGTCCACAGTTTACATTAGGGTTCACTCTTGGTGTCGTACATTCTATGGATTTGTACAAATATACAATGACATGTATTCACTATTATAGTATCATACAATAGAGTTCCACTGTCTTACAATCCTCTGTGCTCTGTCTATTCATCCTTCCCTCCCTCCTCTAACCCCCGGGAACCATGGACTTTTTTTTCCTTTTTTTTTTTTTTACTGTCTCTAGTTTTGCCTTTTTCAAAATGTCCCAGGGTATGTAGCCTTTTCAGATTTGCTTCTTTCCCTTAGTAATATGCACTTAATTTTCTTCCATGTCTTTTCATTGTTCTATAGCTTATTTCCTTTTAGTACTGAAGTACTGAATAATATTCCATTGTCTGGATATAACACAGTCTATTCATCCGCCTGTTGAAGGACATCTTGTTTTTAAATCTGGGCAATTATGAATAAAGTTGATATAAACATGCATATGTAGGTTTTCGTGTAGATAATAAGTTTTCAATACATTCGGGCAAATACTGTGTTTATCGTATGGTAAGAGTACATTTAATTTTGTAAAAAACTTAAGAAACTGTCTTCCAGAGTGACTGTACCATTTTGCATTCCCACCAACAATAAGTGATAGTTCCCGTAACTTCACATTTTTCCAGTATTTGGTGTTGTCAGTGTTTTGGATTAGAATGACTATTAGTCATTCTAATAGTTGTGCAATGGTATCTCGTGGTAACATGACGTTGAGCATCTTTTCCTATACTTACTTGTCATCTGTATGTCTTGTCTGTAAGGTGTCTGTTCAGGTCTTTAATGCATTTTTTTATCAGACTGTTCGTTTTCTTAATGTGTGGGTATTTTTCCCTTCACACCAAGCGCCTGGTGTCTTTTCTAACAGCAATCAGATTCTCTGACAACAACCGAGGGTCCAACAAATCAAATGATTTCTGGCACTGTATACCTGGAGTCAGTGTCAGGTCTCACAAGTGAAAAGGCTCAGTCTCAGAAGTCTGCTCCCACTTCAGACGCCAGCTGCAAATGAGGTGCCCAGCTCCCCGCACTTTGGCCCAACAATTACAACCTGGAGGTTTCCTTGAACTTCTCTCAGGTGCAATCTTTGCTAGAATGGCTCACAGAGCTCAGAAGAACAATTATGTCCTTTGCAAATATTTTCTCCCAGTCTGAGGCTTCTCTTTTCATTCTTTTGTGAGTGTCCTTCACTAAGCAGACAGTTTTTATTTTAATAAAGAGTGGCTTATCTATTATTTTCTTCATGGATTGTGCTTCTGGTGTGGTATTTAAAAAGATATCATACTCAAGGTCATCTAGGTTTCCTCCTCTGTCATCTTCTAGGGGTTTGATATTTTTTTCATTTTATATTTAGGTCTACAATCCATTTGAGCCAATTGTTGCAAAGGGTGTAAAGTCTGTGTCTAGATTCTTTTTTTTCTTTCATGTGGCTATACAGTTGTTCCAGCCTTTGTTCTTTTGTCAAATTATACATATATATTTAGTTTAAAAAAATAAGGTACAAATAAATATTTTACTATGCTACTCTTTGTATAAAAATAAAGATTGGGATTAGAGACTATGTACATGTAGTTAAATATCCATAAAATGTCTATTAAAAGAACACACTTCCATGAGTAAATTTGAAGATCTAATTGGCTTTATTAAGTGATTTATGAATCAAGCAACAGCCCATTTAGCACTCTGAGGAGTTCTACAAAATGGAAGATTTTTATGGTGTTGATGTAAGAAATATCCAAACCAGCAGAGAATTCTTAAGTTTATATGAGCCAAGCTGACAATGGTGGGAAAGCAAAATTTCAGTTTGGGGAAATGCTCCAGAGAATGGCAGTCTTACCACTTATTTTATATACTATTAGAATCAAAAGAGGAGCTGTAAAGACGGTTGCACAAAACCCATTGAGGGTATATTAGGGAGGTGGAAGAAAGCAAAGCAAGGAAATCTGTGAAACTGGTGGGTACAGGATAGTTAACGAACGTTTACAGTACGTAGAGGTGGTATTTGGGCAACAAGGTAACAATGAGGTCTGGTTGGAGATTGTGCCCTCGGGGGTCTGGAAAAAAGAGGTCTGGTATGTACTCCAAAGGTTTGTCATCATAGATGCAAAAAGGAAAATAAATAGACGGGCTCAGTTAAAGTAAAGATTGACCTTGGTCACAGAAGATGCCCACCTAGGACATGACTACCCATCATGACTCACTTTTAGTTAGAAAGTTGTTTTTTTTTTCGAGAGAGGGAGAGAAACATCGATGTGTGAGAGAAACATCAATTGCTTGCCTCTAGCTTGCCCCCAGCCTGGGACCTGGCCTGCTACCCAGGGTTGTACCCTGACAAGAATTAAACCTGTGATCTTTCATTTTGCAGTATGAAGCTCAACACACTGAGCCACACCAGGCAGGGCAGTTAGAAAGTTTTAATTTCAGTCCATCCCCAGTGGTTATACCCAGTCTCTGAGTTTTTAAAGCCACCAAGTAGGCCTCCTGTGAGCTTGTGAGATTTTGTATATGGCCTCTTTTTCATCCACAATAGGCAGAAAGAGGTGGAATTTAGAAGTTAGAAGAGGGGATTATTTCAGGCAAGGACATCTTCCCTTAAGGGAAGGCAGGAAATCTATCTTACCATGAGGATCACCTCACCAGTGCTGACCAGAAAATTCCAGGCTGATTGGTTTAAAAATTCCACTGCTGGGAGAGTCTGAAACTGCACTTTAGGTGTCATTAAGTTTTGGTTTGGTGGCATTACTTAGACTGATTCCATTTTGACCTGTTGTTCCTTTTTTTTTTTAAACACATCTCTGAAAACAAACAAACAACAAAGTTAGACTTTTTTTCAGGAACAAAAACAAAATGAAAACAAAGTGTTGCTTTGGAAAAGAAACCTGGGCAGCTGAGGGATGGGGGTGGAAAGCCTTTTCCTGTTTACCCTTCCTCAGTTTGGATTACTGTGAATAAATTACCTAAACTGTCGAATGACAGCTGAAACAATTTAGTTATGAGTTTGGTGTTCTTCATTCAAGGGAGAACAGTCTATGAATTGGGGAAATGCAATGCCTGGCATGCAGCTGGGCACTCTTTCTGAGGGATTTTGGACAAGAGCAAGTCTTAGAATTTTATAGAATGTTAAAAAAGGCAACAGGGAAATGGCATGATTGGCTAATTGGTCAGGATTTCCTTATAAAGGCTAGCAGGTCCTATTTTCTAGGGTAAGGTAAGTTAGCTAAAGCTGAGTTGGAGGATTGTGATTGGTGTATGTTAAGTTTCTTGACAGGTGTTTTTTTAAGTATAGGCTGGCTTAGGTTGAGATTTGTGATGTGGGCTGGGCTACTGGGGTGGCCTCCATTTTATGGGTCCCAGTATGTGTAATTAACTTTATCAGTACAAAAAATAGAAAATATGAAAAATGCAAAAATTAAAGGTTTTTTTTTGTTTGTTTCTGTTTTAGAAGATATATTTATGCATATGTAAGCAAATACATATATATCTTTTCTACCTGGAATGGAGTTTGTCATAGGATTGGGGGGAACAGACAATGGAAATAAGACACCCTCAAAAGAATCCAACTTGACTGTAAAAGCTGGCGGTTTCCAACTAATAAGCTTATTTTTTAATTAGCTTATTTAATTTTGCAGTACAAAAGCAAAAAAAAACAAACAAAAACCTGGTATCATTTAATCTATCCGCATCGCTATTTCCCTGGCAGGTGGTTGCAAAATCATATTAGTTCAGTTATAGAACTTTGCTTTATATTCAGCGCAACTCTTCCCCTTGGGTCCTAATTAAACAAGGTTGAATCAACTTTCTGCTGATAGCATTTGTGCTTTAAAAAAGCAAAAACAAAAACAAAACTATTACATTATTCTGCATACTCTTGGAAATTTTTAGAAAGAGAGAATGAATATTTTCTCTTTAAAGGATTAAATTTAGAAAAAAAATTAAACCCACTGGAAAATAGCTTTCACATTCTAAAGGATGAGGAAGGAAAACTATGAAATCATTTTGAATGGATTTGTTCAGCAGGGGAAGAGCTGGCTCATTTTCCACAGGGGCTGCCAAGTTCACCAGACATGGGGAGAAATGATTTTACTCTTACTTTCTTACCTACATAACATGTTTAAACTGCAGGCTTATGGAAATGAAATTCCCATTTGGAGATCAGATTTTTCAGATGGATTTAAGTTATATACCGTTTGACCAAGTCAATCATACCAGACTTAGTAGATGGCTTTTCTCATTTTAATGTTGTGGACTTTGTTTAGGGATCATTTTTATAAGTCACAGTGAGTCTGTTAGCAAGTGCTGCATCTGATTTAGGCTTTGCAGCTCATTATCTCTGGGCTGCGTTAAATTTTTCTCTTGAGCAATAATTATATTACCTCTCCTTAAAAGCAAACTTTCTGAATCATTGTCGGATTTTACTTTCTAAAATCTAGAGGATCCCCCGCATTCATGGGTAGCTCAATATGCTCAAGGGAACTGATTTCAGCATGTAGCTCGTTTGTGTGGCTGTCAGAAATGTGCAAGCATGGAGCAGACCAGGGCAACGGAGCCTTTCTTCTCGGAGATCAGGCACTGTCTCGATTTAAGACGTGGCCCAGAGTCCTAACTCCACTGCTAAGCTTCCTTCTTCTTATTGCTTGAAAATATGAATGAATTGTTTGTTCTGTTTTACAGAGTTGAAGCTTGTTGGATTTAAGAGGCAATTGCATGCCAGTATGTGCACCCACATGTAAATGTGCACCCTGGCATTAACGAAAGAAACTTTTGTTGTATTCCGTCCCTTCAAGGGAAGCTGAAGGAAAGCACACCCCCTGCCACTTCATTATGTCAAAGGTTTGTGTCTCCCATAGTAAAGCCACAGAAAAAAAAAGGACTTCCTGCCAGCCAAGTGGTGTGGATGAGCTGGCAGGAAACTGGCACCAGGTGTTAGAGCAGGGGTGTCAGGCCAGACCTTGGTTCAGCAACCTCGGTACTTGAATTCTGGCTAAAAAAGAGTTCAGAGCCAAGATTCAAACTATAAGAGCAAGTTTATTAGAAAGTCACAGGGGGGTAAAATCAATAAAAAAAGAAACAAAAAAAAAATGAAAAAAAATGAAAAATTAAACAAAATAAATTTAAAAAAAATACAAAGTCACAGAGGTAGAAGAAGTGAGCCATAGAAGAAATGGGCTCAGGAAACAAGTTACAGAGGTAAAAGAAGGGCCCTTAGAGTTTAAGAGAAAGAGAGAGGCAAGCCAGACCCACCTGTGGGTACAAGGTGGGGAAAGGCGCTGGCTGGGGGGGATGGGAGGGGAGCTGACAGCTCCAGAGACAGAGCCTCACTGGGTCCTCCAGCTTGAGGGTATTTATCTAGAGGTCTCAGGGGAGGATCCCAATAGCAAACTGGTCAGCTTCCCAGGTGTGTCTTTCAGGGTCATGGTCTCTACTGATTGGTCAATGCCGGGGCAGGGGTCATTAGTCAGTGCAGCTGGTCCTGAGGTCAGCCATGGCATTGCTTGTTAGGTTTTGCTGCTTTTCTGGGCCTGGAGCTGGAACACAACTGAGGCCTAGATGTACAGTATTCCCTCATCATGGGTATTACGTTCTAGACCCCCTCTCCCCCCGCAATAGGGGAAAATCCACGAACTAGGAACCTTACATTTATTTTAGTATTGATAAATATATTTAAGGCTTTATAAACCCTTCCCACACACTTATAAACCATTCCCAGTCCCTTATTAACCTTTCCCACTCCCTTATTAACCTTTTCCACACTTCTATAAACACTATTTATGTTCTTAAACATATTCTACACTCTTAAACCTACATAACTTTAACAACATATGTATACAGTACCACAAAATCCCGCGATATAGCGAAAAATCCACGATAAATAAATATAATATTTTTAAAAATCCCGCGATACAATGAGGCCACGATAAGTGAACCACGATATAGAGAGGGACTACTGTATTTGATTTGGGTGAGAACCTCACTGTCCTGGGGGCTCAGTGTTAAGTGATATTCTCTGTTCCTCTTGTTCATTCCAGTTCCAAGGAGGTCTAACCTACATGACTACAACATGCCAGGGGAGGGAAGGTCAGGGGAGATTCTGAACCACATGACCAGTGACATGAAGGGGCAGGGGGTCTAAACTGCATGGCCAGCGATAATGATAGGGAAGGAAATGTTACCCTGAGGGTGAAGTCCTTGTTTTGCCACTTTTGCCCATTGCTAGGCACCTGGGGATTTCTGCCCTGGTGACCTTCTGTATTTGGCCCATCATCCTTGCTCTGCTCTTGTCTGTCTAAATGTCCCCCACAGATGGAATAGATTCAAATATATGAGACAGAACCTGCATTGTGTCTGGTCCTTTGCACGTGGTTCCTCTAGCTGAGAGAGCCAATGAGAACTCCCTCACTCTCTCCATAGCCTCCCGGTGCTTCTAGGAATTGCTTCTCTCCTGTTTCCAAGCTTCATCCATCCCTTTCTCCAACCAAAAGAGATTTCTGAATTCTTCAGAATTCTTTGCCAGAGATCCTACAAATCATAGCACATAGTAGGTGTTCAGAAAATATTTATGGAATAAATACAAATACTAAATTACGATCAAATATGCCCTGTTTGTTAGACTGTTGAAAATTATCTGACCTGTTTTTGCCCGCATGGCTCTTTATAGCTAAGCATTCTGGGGTGGGAAGTGTTTTGAAGACCTCTCATTGAGATGAGCTCGAAGAGATCTGTCATTGATATGACAACACATGTAGGTAGCTACATTGAGGCAGAGGAGGGAAAGGTTAACATGCTTTACAAATGCTAAACTGCACTAATTTGTTATGGGCAAACTAACTTTTGTTACTTAAACTAAAGTTAACTTCCATATCAACAGCAGAGAAATTAATGATGACAACAATGATTAGGTTCCCTGAAAGCTCTCAGGAATGCCAACAGATGTGAAACACACACCATTTTAGGACTTCCAGTCAAGGTGGAGGTGTAGGTAGACACATTTTGCCTCCTTGCACAACCTTAAGAAGGATCACAACCTACATCAAAGCAAGAACACCCAGAACTGCCAGAAAATTGAACTGCTTGGCAGTCCAACAACTAAGGATTTAAAGAAGCCATACTCATCCAGACTGGTAAAAGGGGAGGAGCCAGGGAACAGAGGCAGAGAGGACATAGTGTGGTGGCATTGAGGCAGCAGTCACTGTGGCCAGCAGAAACAGGTAATCCCACATTCATGTGTAGTGGATAAAAATTAGGAGGGATACTTGGGGAGCATGTGGTCCCAGCCCCAGGCCAGACCGCTCAGCCCAGGGTAACAGTGCCAGGAAAATAAAGCCTCATCACTTCTGGCTGTAAAAACCAGTGGGGGTTGGGATGATGTAAGAAACTGCCCATCTCCCAGGAGAGTCTGTTTAAAGGGCCTGCACGATCCTAGAATGTATGCAAACCCACACACTCTGGGAACCACCACCAGGGAGGGCAACAGCTAGAGGCATTTTCTACCCTGGTAACCTGTTACATACAGGAAATGGGTGAAGTGACTGGAAATGGGGTGAGTGCAGAGCAAGCCTTCAACAGCCAGGCAGTGGCATTGTCCCTTCTCTGACCCATCCCCTACATACAGAGCCACAAAGTGGTGAAGTGGGTTGTCCCACCCTGGCAATTATGAAAGGCTCCACCACCTACAGTGTTATAGGTGCATCAAGACAGAGAGTCAAAGCAGCTCAACATAATGCACAGATACAAACACAGGGAGGCTGCCAAATTGAGGAGACAAAGAAATATGGCTCAAATTAAAGAACAGAACAAAACCCCAGAAAAAGAACTAAACAAAATGGAGATAGCCAGCCTATCAGATGCAGAGATCAAATCACTGGTGATAAGGATGCTCAGAGAACTCACTGAGTAAAGCAAATTCATAGGGAAGAAATGAAGGCCACACTAGGTGAAATAAAGAAAAATCTGCAGAAAATCAACAGTGAAGTGAAGGAAGCCAGGATTCAAATCAATGATTTGGAACATAAGGAAGAAATAATCAGTCAATCAAACTGAACAAGTAAACAGGAATTCAAACAATAAGGACAGAATAAGAAAACTCTGGGACATCTCCAAAAGTGCCGACATCCAAATTATAGGGATGCCAGAAAGAGAAGAGGAAGAGCAAGAAATTAAAAGCTTATTTGAAAAAATAATGAAAGAAAACTATACTAATTTGGTGAAGGAAATAGATATACAAGTCCAGGAAGCACAGAGAGTCCCAAACAAGTTGGACCCAAAGAGGACCACACCAAGACACATCATAATTAAAATCCCAAAGGTTAAAGATAAAGAGAGACTTAAAAGCAGCAAGAGAAAAGCAGAGTTACCTACAGAGGAGTTCCCATAAGACTATCAGCTGATTTCCCAAAAGAAATTTTGTAGGCAAGAAAGAGCTGGCAAGAAGTATTCAAAGTGATGAAAAGCAAGGACCTACAGCATATGTTACTCTATTGAGCAAAGCTATTATTTAGAATGGAAGGGCAGATAAAGTGCTTCCCAGACAAGGTAAAGCTAAAGGAGTTTATCATCACCAAGTCAGTATTAAATGAAATGTTAAAGGAACTTGTTTAAGAAAAAGAAGGTCAAAACTATGAACATTAAAATGACAACAAACTGAAAACTATCAACAACTGAATCTGCAAAACGAAAACAAACTAAGCAAACAACCAGAGCAGGAACACAATCATAGGTATGGAGATCATTTGGAGGGTTATCAGCTGGGAGGGGGAAGGGGAAGAATAGGGGAAAAGGTACAGGGATTAAAAAGCATAATTGGTAGGTACAAAATAGACAAGGAGATGTTAAGAATACTGTAGGAAATGGAGAAACCAAAGAACTTGAATGCACTACCCATGGGCATGAACTAAAGAGAGGGATTGATGTAGAGAAAAGGGGTACCAGGCAGACGGGCAAAGGGGGAAAAATTGGGACAACTGTAATAGCATAGTCAATAAAATGCAAAAAAAAAAACCACACACACCGTTTTACTGACATAAAGTACTATCAAGGCTATTAGAAAATGATTAGAAGTCAGTGTCTGGGAGCTTAGACTACCTTTTGGGAGTGGATCTTCAGAAACTATTTAAGTCTGCTAAACAAATAAACAAACATGCTCATATTTTATAAAACACAAGAAACATCATCTTAAGACCTAGTGTTCATTATTATTACTACAAGTGTTAAAATACCTCTACAACTTATTTGAGTATTCATAATATTAGGGATTGGTCAAGGGAGAGGATGTAGCATGGAAAACCTCTGGGCATGCCCCGTGAGTGCCCTGACTAATGGACCCCGTCTTAGGGAGCCTCAGGCTGCCTAGATATTCACACAGACTAGAGAATGATGAAAGGCAGAGAGAATTTCCTCTTTTGCCTTTAGTTCTTATCTCTTACAGAACTAGAGGAGATTGTGGATGAAAGGGGATGCTGTAATAAATCATAAATTCCTAACTGGGCAGCTCATGGTGGGTAGTCACTTCCCAAGCAAGTAACTTTTTAGTAAAGGTTTATCTTTGCCTTAAGTAAGCCCTGTCCATTGTTTCTTTGCATCTAGGCTAACACACTTTTTAAAAAAATATCACAGCCATACTTTATTTTTCAATTACAGTTGACACTTAATAATATTTTATATTAGTTTCAGGTATACAACATAGAGGTCAGACAATAATATAACTTACAAAGTGATCCCCGCGCCCCCAATTCTAGTACCCACCTGGCATCGTACATGGTTATTACAGTATTATTGATTATATTTCCTATGCTACACTTTATATCCCTGGGGAAGGTTAATGTACCTTTGTCCCCACCCCCACTTTTATTTTTTTTCTTTTTAAAAATTATCTTGTTAATTTTTTAATTTTTATTTTTAATAAATATTTTATTTATTTATTTTTAGAAAGAGGGGAAGGAAGGGAGAAAGAGAGGGAGAGAAGCAGCAATGTGTGCCAGAGATACATTGATTGGTTGCCTCTCGCATGCCCCCAACTGGGGACCTGGCCCACAAGCCAGGTATGTGCCCTGACTAGGAATTGAACTGGCAAACTTTGGTTTGCTGGTTGGCACTCAGTCCTTTGAACCACAGCTGCCACCATTTTTATTTTTTAACACACCTTTGAAATGTGTCTTTTCAGATCACCGCCTTCTAAGAGGTAACTACCCTCAAGGGAGCACATAATCTTGTTAACTATTCTATCATCCAATTCCTGCCTTGCTTTCTCCCACCTTCATGTGATCTTCTCTCCCTCCATTATTTCCAAATGCATAAAAGAAACTGCACAGCATGGTAATGGCTTTGTGGTGGGCTCTTCTCTAGGGGCCTCCTGTAATGCACCCATGCCAGAGTCCATTGCAGCCTCAAACCATTGCCCAGCCTCCTTGCCGTGGGTTGTAAGCACTGAAGGGGGTTGTACACTGTGGAAAAACAAACACACAAACAAAAGAAGGAAACTGTAAAACTTATATCCTGGAGAACATTTGAGATCTTGCTGTCTGGCATAGGTTGTCTTTCTGGGCTCAAATACACTCATTAAAAATTCTCTACAGGTTTGGATGTTTCTTACCTTGACAAGTCCTTGTACTCTGGGTAGGGCCTTTTTGTATCTCTAAGTGGGGGTTTTACAAACTTTAACCTTGTAGAGTTGGGATGATTAAGTGAATTAATTCATGTAAAGTTCTTAGAACACCACCTGGCAGAATAAAAACTGAATACTTATTATTAATCAGCATCATCTCAGGTCTTGGCAGGTCTGAGATCTCCAGCACTGCTGGGCTGTCTCCTGAAGAAAACATTTATTAAATTTCTATTAATTTCTTCTAGGGAACTAGCATTTAATGAGCACCAACTATGCCACAGGAAAAGAGAGAGAGAGAGAGAGAGAAAGAAAGAGAGAGAGAGCAATGTGAGAGAGAAACTGATCAGTTGCCCCTGTACATGCTCTGACAGGATCGAAACGGCAACTTTGTGGTGTATGGGCCATGCTCCAACCCACTGAACCACCCAGCTAGGGCTGATTTCCAAAGTGTTTATAAGAGGGAATCTCAAACTAAGTGGGTTTTCAGGATGTGTTGCAGTTGTACATGTGACGTGAGATTTTCAGGGAACAGGATAGATAGTTACTAGGGTGAGGTGAGAGAGGTGCTAGGGCACACAATTTAAGATGTCACTCCCCGGTTTGTACACGTGCAGGCGCGCCACTGAGAGCACTGCCTTCCTCCATTCTCTGTCCTGGCTTCTTGCCTCACTCCAGCCCTGGCCCTGTCAGTAAGCACCAAACAGCTCAGGACATGTGTGTGGGGACAAAAGACAGTAAGTAGAAAAGTGGTTTGGGGCCAAGTCATAAAGAACCTTTAGTCATACCTGACAGTTTGCATGTGACATCATGGGTGTTTCTCAAACTGTGGTGTTGAAATTATCTGTTGTTTTTTAACTTCAGAATCCCCAAATGGAGTAGAAAGGTCTAGAGAATACATGTTAGTCTGTCTGAATCCTTTGGAAACCTTCTTCCTGTTCAGGAAAGAGATAAATGAGATAATGGTGAAAATATCTAGTAAAGTCACTGTAAGGTCAGTCACTTTCTTTAATATATTTTAGCATATATGTCATGATGTTGTGTGTGTACCATGTGTGTTAATCTGTTACCCAGATGCTGCTGGCATTCTAATCCAGAGGTACAAGGCAGTAACCAAATGCAAGAAAAAATTCTTGTTGGGTCTGGTTTTTAAAAATTCACTGTAAACACACTTTGGGGACAAATGTGGACATTTGAGTACAGACTGAGCCTTAGAGGATATTAGAGGATTCATATTCATCTTATTAAGCATGTAACGATATTGTGATCACAGGGAAATGTATTTAGTTGTGAGATGTGCATACTAAAGTATTGAAGGGGAAACTGTTGTAATGTCTATAATTAACTACATAATATATGAGCAAACATGATAAAATGCTAAGACTTATTAAGTCTCGGTGATGAGTATATGCATGTTCATTATACTATTCTGTCTTCTTTCTATATGTATAAAAGATGTTCGTAATGAAAAGCTAAAGAAAAGAAAGCAAGCACAGTCCAGAGGTGGTGGTTTTCTGATATTCAGAGACAGCTTTTACAAATGCTTCTGTGACCAGTATCATGATCAACAAAGATGTGTTTTAATTTGCTTACTAAATGCGAGAAATGGGTTTTACTGGTAAAAATAACTATGGCCTGTGGACCATCATGATGAATGTTGGAAATAAGATCTTTCCTAATAAAATGAAACATACTTAAGGTATGTGATTATCTGAAAACGTCCTACAGACTCTCCCTACCCTCGCCTAAGTAGAGGGTAGGAAGGAATCTCCAGAGGCCCTTGGCCTGTGCCCTTAGGAATGATGCTTGAGGCTAAGTCCTTCAAGGAATCTCTTGAGGCTTCTTGGTGTCTGACCCAATTCTTCCTCTGGATAGAATCTTGGGTTTTTCTTGAAGAAACCTTTTTTTTTTTTTTTTTTTTTTTTTTTGGTAGCTACCAAAAAGAACCTAAAACATGTGCATATCCAAGCTGGCTCAGGTTAGTTAGCAAAATAGGATTTGCACATATTAAGTTCTCGATATTTACATATTAATTTTCATTCCCTAGTTTTGAACTTTTTGCTGTTGTAAGTAATCCAAAATACATGGTGTCTTTTTAGGTATCCTTTCAAAACTACAATGTCCATATACCCCATCTAAACTGATTATTCAATTATTGACTAGATCTTCTAAATACCACACCCCATACAATTTTCCTTTATTTTAAATGAAATGTTGTATAGAATGTAAACACCAATGAACACCATGATGTCCTTGAAGACCCATTCTGTCCGTATTTCTCAGAAGCTAATGTCAAGGATGCATACTTAGTTTTCCTTGTTATTATCCATAGCTAGAAAAATCATGCTGTGTTTTTCTTAAATCTCACACCCACAATATTTCTGACACCAGATGTGTGAACCAATTCTCTAACACCAACTGGGTGTCCTACAATTCAATTCAGCTCTGACCCTATCTAACTGGAATTAGGGTCTGATCCCACAAGTTTAAGGGCTCCATTCCACAAGACTACCCCCACTTCAGATGCCAATCATAGATCCTAAGTTGTCACTTGTACTTATGATCCATGGGATATAAATCAGAATTCCCAAAGTCCTTATTCAGGTTCAATAGTTGACTAGAACGGCTCACAGAAATCAGGGAAGCACAACATATACTGCTTTATTATAAAATATTCTATAATAAAGAAATGAGCATTCAGATGAAGAGCTACATATGGTAAGGTCCAGAAGGGCCCCAGCTCTGTGGAATTGGGATGTGTCAGCCTCCCTACAGCACCTGGAGGTGTTTAACAACCTGGGAACTCTCCAAACTGCTTAGTTTTAGGACTTTTAAGGAGTCTTCATCATGTAAGCCTGATCAATTATTTACTCAATCCCCTGCCCCTCTCCCCTCCCTGGAGAATAGGAGTGGGGCTGAAAAGTCCAAGCTTTTAATCATGGCTGGTCTTTCTAGTAACCAGCCCCCATCCTGAAGCTATTTAAGAGCCAACCAAGAGAGATCCTATCACCCAGGAAATTTGGAGCGATGTAGGAACTCTTAAGTCAGGAACCAGGGGCAAAAACCAAATATTAGAACAAAAGATGCTCCTAGCACTTTTATTGCTTAGGAAATTACAAAGGGTTTTAGGAACTCTGGCCAGGGGCCCAGGATGAAGACCAAAATATATATTTCTTATTTTATCACAATACCACAGTAACATATGGAAAATGTCATTGCTTTAAGGTAGCAGTTATTGCCCTGACTGCTGTGGCTCAGTGGGTTGGGCATCATTCCCGCAAACCAAAAGGTTGCTGGTTTGATTCCCGGTTGGGGGCACACCAGAGACAACCAGTCAATGTTTCTCTCCCTCTCTTTCTCCCTCCCTCCCCCTTTTTCTAAAAATAAATAAAATCTTAAAAATGGCAGTTATTAACACTGTCATCAGACAACCCGTGGGACTGCATATACATACATATATGAGGTCTGTCCAGAAAAAGTCCAGCCATTGTTAATATAACAAGAACGGTTTGAGCGACATCAATGTAACCTGGCAGCCAAGGAGAGTGGACTGGAATGCGCATGTGTGAACAATGAACAATGACGACTTCACTGTAGTGGTCAGCGGGGGCAGTAGATACTGTTGAGTGAGCGTGTGTACTGTGTGGCCCCACATTCAAAATGACTGAGCAAGTAAGCAACAGATCTGCATCAAATTTGCCTTAAGCTTGAACATTCCTCCACAGAAACTATTTGGATGATTCAGAAGGCCACAGCTATGGACAACTGGTGACTGGCAGCTTTATCATGATAACACATCCACTTGTGCAATCATGTCTCATGCAGAGCTTTTTTGACAAAACATCAAATTGCCTAGGTGATTCAGCCCCGCTACAGTGCAGATTTGGTGCCCTGCAACTTATGGTTATTGCCGAAACTAAAATCACATTTGAAAAAGAAGAGATGTCCGACCATTAGTGAGATTCAAGAAAATACGACAGGGCAGCTGATGATGATTGGGAGAACTGTGTGAGGTCCCAAGGTGCCTACTTTGAAGAGGACTGAGGTGTCAATGTCCTATGTACAATGTTTCTTGTATCTTTTTCAACATATGTCTATTTCCCGTAGTACATGACTGGATACTTTCTGGACAGACCTTGTTGTATACGTTTACTTATGAAAATAGTTTAGAACCTATAGCATTTCAGATGTACATTGATAGTTATTTTTTATATAAATAAAATTCTCTACTGCAAATGATGTAATAAAGTCCTGTTTTACTTCCCTTTCTACCCAATTTATATTCCATTATCCACTCTCCTGCTTCCATCTTGACTCTTGGTTCTTTGTCCTTTTGACTTACCCTCCTGGAAAAGCCCTGATGCGGGAGCAATCCAGCATGCCTGTCAGGGACTTCAACAGAAGGGTTGCAAGCATCTCCATCATCCCACCGAATGAGAGTGTAAAGGTCCCGCAGCTTAGACAGTCCCAATCAGTTTTGGCAGGAATCCCAGGTCAAGCTGAGACAGCTATAATTCTTTCCCCAATTTATATGGGGTTATGATTCAGAGAATTTAGTCAGCTTCATCATGGCTAAAGATATTAGCAAGAGTGGCATTCAAAATATTCAGTGATTTGAATGGTATGGGTGCTCGCCATTCAGAATGGTTGCAAACCATGTCATAGTACTAGGGCCCTGGAGGTCCCTGACATGCCTTCTGTTGTTCTGGTAGCTGCTGGATCATGGGAGAACCAGGGGGTCCAAAGGGAGGTGGTACTTCCAGTATTTTAAAATCTGTATGTGGGCCCTGGGGGGGTAGCTCAGTTTGTTAGAGTGTTGTTACAGAACACCAAGGTGGTGGGTTTGAGCCCCACTCAGAGCATGTAGAAGAATTAACCAATGAATGCACAAATAAGTGGAAACAACAAAAATTGTTTCTCTCTCTCCCTCTCTCTCTCTAAAAATCAATTAAAAAAAGAAATGTATGTGGAACATGGAAGCCCTGGACAACCATGCTCCCTGCCATATTGTTAAATTGCATCTGTTATAACTTACTTTAAAATACTTCCTTATAAACAGTGTAATGTGCTTTGCATAAATTAACTTTAATCTATACTCCAAAGGAGGTGAGCTATCATTAGTTACCTATTAGGAAGTCACACTCTGGAGGTGGTTAGTTATAATCTGAAGTGCCCTAATCAGAAATCCATACTCCCCAGGTGGCTACTTAAGTATTTCAAAGATCTTTATTGAGATTTATACCAGAAGGTTCATTAATTAGCATCCAGGATGTTAGAAATACATTTTCATTAGTGAAATAAATAGTGTCCCCGATACACGACTAGCTAAAAAGATTTCACAGCCCTATCACTCTTGTGTGAATGAGGTACAAGAACACCTGACTAGAGTATGAATTCTGTGAGATCGGAGATTTTAGTGGCTTTACTCATAGCTATGGAACCAGTGCTAAGAACAGGGCCTGACACATAGCAGACAGTAAATATACCCCCTATATGATGAATAAGTTACTGGGAAGTCCAGCAACCTACTACCTGCTAGGTCTGTTTTATTTGATTTTTTGTCCACCTCTCCTCACTGCCTTCTATTCAGTTCTTGTAGCCATCTACTGACAGGCCTGAACAGAAGTTTGGCTGATTATGCTCTCTGGATATTGCTGCACCCACCTCAGAGTGAAAATCTCTTAGGCGAGATGCTCGTAGGCACACTTGAGAACAGAGAGCAAGAACTTTCTTAAACTAACATGAATATGTGTATGACTTTTTCTGCCCACTTGCTAAAAAACAAAACAAAACATTATCTATTTGGAAGAATTTGGACTAAGTCTTGCTTTCCTTGTAATTACCACCCGATACCAATGTTGGGGGGAAGGCATGCTTAGCTTCCACCTAGTCCAGTCAATGAATACTGTTAATACTTACTAAAAGTACCTATCAGCTGTTTAAGGGTCAACTGCACCGAAGACAAACTGCAGTAAATGCATGGGAAAAACTGTGAGACAAAAACACATAAAATAGTGCATATTGGTGCCAGTAAGAATTCAGGTTCCTCTCTGAGTCAAGGAGATATCAGAGTTCTCTGGCAGTATAGAAAATGAATCGGAGAGGCTCTCAGTAGAGATCAGAATCAGCAGAATGGATGCTATTTACCAGGAAGATCTTGTAGAACAAGAAGACAGTTGGCTAGGAATGTAGACTTGAAAACCAACATTGAAAAAACAGGGAGATAAGAAGAAACCATGAAAGATATGAATAATCTAGATAAGTGTGGCATTTCATAAAAATAAATGAGAGGAGGACTAAATGCAGCCAAGCATGCAAAATGCAGAATTTGGTCTGAGACTTATTTTCACTGTAATGTGACAGCAAGTTTGTAAGATCAGAACTGAGTATCTTCTAGATTTGGCACTTAATGAGTTTACTGAGAGTAATTTTAAAAAAGCATAGGAGGGCTGGTTATAATTTGTAGTAGAGAGTGTATGAGAAGTGAATAAGTGGAAAAAACAAGTATAGGTCATCTTTTTAGCAGTTTGGAGGAATATGGAATCAATATTTATTTTATAAGGATGGAAAGACTTGATCATGTTCCCGAACTGAAAAGAGGGAGACATTATAAAGGGTGTGATTAAAGACAGGAGAGGAACTGGAAGCTGATGGGTCAAGATGTAAACTTTTGTTAATTTCAGTAAAGGCTAAGTTGTCCTAAAAAAATAGTAGCTTAAATAAGATAGAAGTTTATTCCTCTGCCATGTCACAATCTAGCCAATCACCTCTGCATCACGAAGTCTCTCGGGGACCCATATTCCTTCCATATTGTTGCTTCACCATAACTGCATGGGGAAGGTGGGTCAGTGGCATAGCTGTGTCCTAGGCCATGGGAATGTAAGTCAAGGACAAGTCAAGTGGAAGTTGTACACATTACTTCTCACATTCTTCTGGTGAGAATTTAGTCATGAAACTACCATTACATGTTAAAATTTCTGTAATTCAGTTTAAATACTGTATTTCAGTACAGTTGGTATGTTATGTATGTACCAACATTGTAAGATTTAATTCTTTATTTTTTAAATCTTAAAATATTTTTTATTGGTAAGCTTTAATTTCTTAAAGGGTCAACAACATGCTAAAAGGAAAAAAAAAAAAAAAAAAAAGCCCAGTTCAGCAGTCTTCAACTTGCATCAGATCAGAAAGGGACATACAAGACCTGTTCAGAAGGTATCCAGCCATGTAATATGAAAAATAGAGACATTTATTGAAGAAGGTACGAGAAACATTGTACACAGGACAATGATGCCTCAGTTCCCTTCAAAGTAGTCACCTTGGGACCTTACAAAGTTCTCCCAATCACCATCAGCTGCCCTGTCATATTTTCCTGAATTTCATCGATGGTCTGAAATCTCTTGCCTTTCAAAGGTGGTTTTAGTTTTGGGAAAAGCCAGAAGTCTCAGGGTGCTAAATCTGGGCTGTTGGGGAGGCTGAGTCACCTGGGTGATTAGATGTTTCACCAAAAAAACCTGCATGAGACATGATGCATGAGTGGATGTGTTATTGTGATAAAGCTGCCAGTCACCAGTTGCCCATAGCTATGGCCTTCTGAGTCATCTGAATAGTTTCCGTGGAGGAATACAGTAGTCCCTCTCTATATCGCGGTTCAGTTATCACGGCCTCACTGTATCGCGGGATTTTAAAAAATATTATATTTAGTCATCGCAAATTTTTTGCTATATCGCAGGATTTTGCAGTGCTGTATATGTATGTTAAAGTTACATAGGTTTAAGAGTGTAGAATATGTTAAAGAACATAAGTAGTGTTTATAAAAGTGTGGAAAGGTTAATAAGGGAGTGGGAAAGGTTACTAAGGGACCGCGAACAGTTTATTAAGTGTGTAGGTAAGGTTTATAAAGCCTTAAAATATATATAAATAGTAAAATAAATGTAAGGTTCCTAGTTCACGGATTTTCACCTATCGCTGGGGTAGGGGTGTTCTAGACTGTAATACCCGCGATAAGTGAGGGAATACTGTATTCAAGTTTAATGCAAAATTTGACTCAGATTTGTTGCTCTACTTGCTCAGTCATTTTGAATGTGATGACCACACAGTACACATGCTCACTCAACGGTGTCTACTGCCCCCACTGTTGGGTACAGTGAAATTGTCATTGTTCGCACATATACATTCCAGTCCACTATCCTTGGCTGCCGGTTTACACTGATGTTGCACAAATTGTTTTCGTTACATTAGCAATGGTTGGACTTTTTCTGGACAGACCTCATACTCCTGATGTTTCTGCTAACACAATCTTCTATTATCGATATCGCCCTAAGATCTTGCTAATTGGTGTATTGAATGTAAAAAAAATGAATTTTGCATTGGGGAAGCTAATGATTTGTTAAATAGTATGATGAGTGTTAGAAACAGTGAAATTAAATGTATTCAAGGTATGAGGGTTGTCTATAATATTAGGAGACTTTCCTTATGTTTTCATAAACACCCAAGTTCTGTTACTGATACCTAAGCTGTCCTATATGGAGTTACTGAGATTTCTGATTCAACCATGTTGATTAGAGGCCAGAATTTTCTGTCTTTGAAAAAAAAATTAAAAAAAAAATCTATCCTGATGCATCTTTCGTTCATCAGAAAGGACAAAGAAAGCCGGAATCTCACACATCTTACAGAAGTGGTGTATTCACACTTCTTTGGTAGCCACTAATCTTTATCCAAATGAATCCAATACCTGGATTGACCGAATATGCTTAGGTTGATGAACTGGCTGTAAGGAAGCATAGAAGAGGCTGGGAAATGTGGTCTCCAGCCAGGCATCTGAGTACACCTAAGAGTCTGTCATAGAAGAAAGCTTAGCTTGCATAGGGAAGGAAAAATAAGTGGGAATATATTGTAGATGAGTTTATAGGTGGAGAGGCAGGAAATTGAAATATATCATTCCTGAGGGCCTCTACTTTCTGAGAAATGGGAAACCATGTTTTTCTGCTGGTTAATTTTACCTGCATTAATTAAGATGTTGATGTGGTTGGTTTAGATAAGATGAACTACATAAAAGATATCTTTCTGACTTACAGAAAGTCTGAGTTGTTAAAACATGGGAGTTAGTGTCATTGCCAAGTAAGGTCATTTGGAGACCCAGGGTCCATTTAGAACTACTTCTCAGTTCTAGAATTTCCCCTCACACAATTCAGTTCTATACATTCTTCAAGATCTTGGTGCTCTGTCGTCCTATACACGGTCCTGGTATGCAGGGCTGAGGCTGGCTCATCCTGACCATTGTGTCTGTATTGCAGCCCAGGGACAGGGAACAGGAAGACTGAGAGAAGGGAGAGCAAGGAGCTTCCCTAGGAGGATGTGATCCGTTCTGCTCATAGCTCAATAGTCAGAACTTAGTCACATGGCCAAACCTAGCTATAAGTGATGCTGGGAGGTCATATGCTCAGCAGAAATACAGGGTGGGAGGAAAGAAGGGTGGAGGATTATTAGCAGGTTATGCCAAAGCAAAAACAAAACAACTCATTCACTTTCAAAAGGAATTTGAGGTAATTTACCAAGATGTGTAAAGGACTATAAAATTTATAAAAGCAAGTAATGAAATAAGGGAGAAAGGGAAAGGAGGGAGGAAAAGGGTATGAGTAAGGTTAGTAGTTAAAATAGATGTCATATTGTACTTCAATAAAAGAAGGGGCTGGGTTGCCTTTTCTCTTGCTCTCTTTTTATTTATTTATTTATTTTTATTTTGTCTTGAAGTGAAGGTAACTTATCCAAACTGCTGATATGCTTTTTAAATATTTCACCCATTAAATTTTATGTTTAGGTTCTTCCCTAACTTTTTAGAAACTTGATAAAGTATTAACTGAAATTTGAACTTGTATGCTATAATAATGAATCAAATTCAGTTTTCATAATGGAGAGTACCTTTTTTAAGATTTTATTTGTGTTTTAGGAGAGGGGAAGGGAGGGAGAAGGAAAGGGAGAGAAGCATCGATTGGTTGCCTGAACAGTGGCTTTTTGCTTGCCCCCAACTGGGGACAAGTGACCTTTCCCTTTTCAGGCCCACGTTCAAACCACTGAGCCACACAAGCCAGGGCTATAACTAAAAGAAGTTATTTGGTTTGCAAGTCAGATATAACATACATGAAAGGGTAAAAAATGTGGTGTGTGTGTTAGTTACCTTTCATATTTTGCCTTCCCTTTCATTGATAGTTTATAGGAAAAGCATTTACTAAATTCAAAATAAGAGACTACCCAAAATACCAGACACACACATGATCTACTCACCATGGAAAGTTGCCAGCCAAAGTGGTTACATCTCAAAATGATTGTAGTGACAGGAATATTGTTAACTCAGAAACTTTATCATTATTTTGTTGTATTTTTCTTGAATTGTAATCTACCAACTGGGGAAGCTTTCACTGGATTTCTAGTTCTTTCCAGCTTTAAGATCCTATCATGCCACCTTCCTGTTAGATGCTTTGCCTTTTCATGCATGCTTTCTTTAGACTCCAAAACAATAAGAGAATGAGGTCTTTATGCTGCTATTGATCCTGCTCAATATGGCAGTGTCAAAAATGCAGAATGAGGAACCTGAAATATAGGTACAAAATGTGCTATAGCTGTATATTTTAGAGAATTTTCCAGAAGTATCACATGGGTGGTGAGGTATCTCATAGGTGGCAGGAATCTCATCTTGAATCTAAACTGGGTCTGTGGCTGGGATTCAAGCAGGTCTGGACATGTCTGGCAAATCAGTGAGTCAGGACTGAAGGAAACCTGATGACATGGGCTGAGACTCCTTCCTAGAACAGAACTCATTTCAGTGGTAGAGAGAATTATACAGAGAAGCCCTCTAAGAAAAACTCAGTCATTGGATGAGGAGTAATAAATACAGCTCGGGGTAGCTGTTACTCAAATCTGTCGCCAATCTAGGCCTGTGAAAGCATGTCTGAGTTCCTAAAAGAAACAGCTATGAGTAAAAACATAAAGACCTGTTTCACTGAAAACTGTGTATGATCTTGGGCACAAGCAGTCTGCTTTGCAGTTCCCCTAAAAGAGGTCAACCCAATGACCTCCATTTCTTCAGGCTACACCATGGCATTGGCTGTTTTGTTTGTATCTAGAAGAGCAGAGCAGGAGAGGGGGGCACTGGGAGAGAGGAGTGTCTGACCATATGAGGACCCTCCCTAATTAGGGGCTCTCAGAAAGCTGGAGGTATCCTCACTATGTTAGTAGGCTTGGTAGATAGGAGAGCCAGTGAAATTTGGTTATTGTTGCTAATATCTGGCCCATGAGTGCTGAGATAATGAGACTGAATGCTATTCCTAATCAAATAGCTCTCAAGCAATGACATGTTATTGGGTAATTTATAATTATGCATAGAATCACATTCTCTCCAAGCAAGAAGGAGAGAACTATAGAACAGTAATTCTCAATCTATGAAGAACAAATTAAAAAAAATTTTTATCCTGTGGACTGATATATAAAAGTGAATTTCCAGAATAATAAAATAAACTGATGAAATAAAAAACATAAGCCCTGATTTTTTATTAGTAGATTCAATATACCTGAAATTCATCTGTCAAGTTATGATAAAAATGTTCAGTACTTACCTAACTGCAGACTGGTAATGAACAGTTTCTGGAGAGGCACTGGTCTTTAGATTGTGCATCCTGCAATTTTATGAACTTCTCACCTGATGCGACCTGAAAAAACTTCATCACTTGGAGGTCCTGCCTCTAGTCACACACATTAGTGAGTGGGAATAAGGGCACTGTGACACTGTGGGCATGTAGGAGAATGCCCTTGCTCAAAACAGATGTGTGCAGAATAAGATGTCTGCAACTAAATGAAGAGGGGCTGAGAGAGGGGGGCAGGGAGAGGGGGAAGGGAAAAGGGAGGGGCAGGGAGAGAAATTAGAAGGAGTGGGAGACAGAGGGACACAGCCTTCACAAATGTGGCAAAATGTTAGTAATTGATGAATCTACACAGGTATACAGGTATCTATTATTCAGTTTTTTCAAATTATCAGGAATTTGCAGTTAAGAAAAACTTTCCAGTGATGGGAAGCACCTTTTTCTCCAAAAAGCCAGTTTCAAGATAGCTGGTTTTACTCTTCAGTATATATTCATGCTGCAGCTCCAGCATTCGTTTGTGGCTTTGATACCTGCCATTACCACATGGCTAATCTCCATTCACTTTTCGCTTTTTTCACAATATATCCTATACATTAAATACCTTTACAACATAACTTTAATCATACTACACCTTTAAAAAAATATCTCGGTATATACCTGTCTTTCAAAGTCGAACTTTTTATTCTATTCAAGATTTTTTGCAATTTAATCTTTTAACTCCTTTTTTTTTAGCTTTCTAGAAAGCTTTGCTTTTTTCATATTTAATTAACACAGAAGCTTTTCATTCCTTTCCATGTTCTTGCTTCTCAGTTCTAGAATTTTCCCTCATACTGAATTCCATTCTATACATTCTTCAAGATCAAGCTCAGCTTAATTAAACTTCATGAAGTTTTCCTTGATTAACTCAGCCAAATGTTAACCCTAATCTCCAGGGCTTAATCCAGTGCCTGGCACATACATTTAATACAGTATACACTTTCAGTTAAGCTCTTTATTACAGTGATTTTCAACTGGTGTGCTGCAAGAATTTTTAAAGCATGCAATACCTAAATATTTAGTCAGGGGCAATTGACCTCTTTTCCCTTAGGTCGTCAAATAAAAAATGACAACAGCCAACACAACAATAGCTGTCTGGTGTGAATGAGTTAAAATCATACTTACTTTTATTTATTTTTTGTCACATTGGTAAAAAAAAGATATATTTTTTGGTGTGCCCCAGAATTTTATTTATTAGTTTGTGTGCCACAAACTGAAAAAGGTTGCAAATCATTGCTCTGATAGTTCTTAAATTACAATACAGGACAATAATATATTCCTTGTCTATCTCAAAGAGTGGCTATGAGGTCAAAATGTTTGCAGTTAGTATTCTGCATAGTACATGTCTGGTGGTATCTGTAAACCATAATGTCCCATACTCCTGTTTATTATTTTTATTTTTTGATTTTTCTTTAGGCAACATATAATAGCTGACCCAAGGCCAAAGGCAGCAAACATAATACGGGGATATTCAAACTATTTGACGCCTCTTCAAGACGTGTATGAGCTGAGAGTTTGTTTTAAAGCAGTCAATTCTCTGAACCTCACTTTCCTGAAGTAGCCATCCCTAAAACAGATCTGCCTGAAAGTGTGCCCAGAGGTCAGAGTGTAAGCCTCCCTTATCCCAACTATCCCTCTCTTCTCTAGTTTACAAAAGAATGGCATAATTCTTCCCCAGCCCAAATCTTACCAAAGTGTAATACCTGGGGGGTTGGGGAGATACAAAACCTTCAGGACAACAAAAAGGAAGAACAATTGACTGGGGCAAGAGAATGGGTTTACACATCCTTTTATGTCAGGTGGTTTTCAGTTCTTATTTCAACGAAGTTGAAAGAGAACCTAATCAGAGTTGTCATTGAAAGTATTTTTGTTGTTGTTGTTGTTAGCTCTTTATGTGATTTTTGGGTATATAATTCGGAAGGAGTTCAAAGAACAGCATAACTAGAACAAAACTCCATTTTCACCTACTTGTTTTTATGGACAAGCTTTCTCAATGCTTATGTCCATGGAACTGAAAACATGTAATAAAACTGATGTTGAACTCATTCTCATACTAGTAATATTCATCCACTGAAAAACTGGTTGAAAAAAAATCATCCACTTCCATTTCTGTAACATGCATTTACAACAAAATTTTATTTGTTTAATATTGACTTATAAATATTTGCAATATATGTGTTTTATCAGTTGAAATAAGACAGTTTTATGATCACTGGAAGTTTAAAAAATACCCTTAAATTTCAATTTACATACACATGCTTATTAAAAGGAAATAAAAGATAATCAATGAAACAGTTCAAATACAAAATGTACTATTAGGATAAAACTCTGGAGGGGACCTGGACTGTAAAAATCAATTCCAGAAGATAAAGGATGCAAATTGCTCAAGTATAAACAGTTGTATTCTAAAAGGTAGATATTAGTGGTTAATAAATCTCTATGGTATTTAGAGTTCATTGCCTACATGTTAAAAAGTGTGAGTTATAAAATATTTACAAGGAAAAAATGTAGATTTCACTTTAAACTGTGTAAGGATGTACAAAATTATTGCAAAGGGCTCATGAGCCAAAGTTTGAAGATCTTGCACATTAAAGATGTGCTTGCTCTGAGACTGTTATTTAACTCTTCCGTGACGGATTCAAACCCAGATTAGAGTAAAACCTGTGGCTTTATGTTGCGCCTTTGGATTCAGTACTTTGCATTGTATTATTTGTTAGATTTTAATCGTCTCTTCTCATACGTAGATTGTAAGCTCTCAGAACACCAAGGACTTGTTTGATTTCTGGCTCCGTGCCTGTCCACTGGGGATACTCCCCAAACACCCCGGAATGAATGAATGAGTTTCTCGTGAGAACTCGGAGTGCTGTTAAAATCCCCGGGTAGCACTCAGATTTTCGTTCTGCGTTCTGCGTGTCCTGCCCGCTGCGAGGCCGGGGAAAGCGTGGGAAGGCCTGAAGGAAACTGATCACTGAGCTGGCGGGGAGGGGCGGGGCGGAGGCCCAGCGGGGACCCTGGTGGGGGCGCGGGCTCGGAACCCGCAGCAGCCGGGGGAGGTGCCACTTGGCATCTCCGCGCAGGCGCGCAGCTGTCTCCGCGTGAGTGCTGTCCCCGCGCGGTCTCCGTAGCGCGTGTGCAGGCTGACGCAGCTCGCGGGCCCTCCTCTTGCTCTGCAGCGGCGTTGGCCGAGTTTTGGGCGTTTGGGAGGGGGCGAGGGAGCCAGAGTCGAGAGAGGGAGGCGGCGGCGGCGGCGGGGAGGAGGAGGAGGAGCAGGCGCCGCCATGGCCGCCGCTATCACCGACATGGCCGACCTGGAGGAGCTCTCCCGCCTGAGTCCTCTGCCCCCCGGCAGTCCCGGCTCGGTGGCGCGGGGCCGGGCTGAGCCCCCCGAGGAGGAGGAGGAAGAAGAGGAGGAGGAAGAGGAAGCGGAGGCCGAGGCTGTGGCGGCGCTGCTACTGAACGGCGGCGGTGGGGGCGGTGGAGGCGGCGGCGGAGTGGGGGGCGGCGAGGCGGAGACGATGTCGGAGCCGAGCCCCGAGAGCGCCAGCCAGGCCGGGGAAGACGAGGACGAGGACGACGAGGAGGATGAGGAGGACGAGAGCAGCAGCAGCGGTGGCGGCGAAGAGGAGAGCAGCGTCGAGAGCCTGGTGGGCAGCAGCGGCGGGAGCAGCAGCGACGAGACGCGCTCGTTGAGCCCAGGCGCCGCCAGCAGCAGCAGTGGGGATGGGGACGGCAAGGAGGGCCTGGAGGAGCCCAAGGGACCACGGGGCAGCCAGGGCGGCGGCGGGGGCGGCAGCAGTAGCAGCAGCGTGGTCTCCAGCGGCGGCGATGAGGGCTATGGGACTGGGGGAGGCGGAAGCAGCGCGACCTCCGGGGGCCGGCGCGGGAGCTTGGAGATGTCGTCGGATGGGGAACCCCTGAGCCGCATGGACTCGGAGGACAGGTAAGTGCCCGAAGCCTTCCCCTCCTCTCCCTTCTCTGGCACTCTTGGGCCGAGGGGACTTTCTGCTGAGATCCCCCTGCTCCGGGAATCCTCGGCCCCTCCCCCAGGCTCTCAACTCGGAAATCTCTCCCGGCCGCCCCGCCCCTCTCGCTGTGGATAGCGGCTTCAAACTCTCAAACCATTTTCCCCCCAACTCTCGTCTCCGCGCCCTCGTTCCCCTTGGCTCTGCAGCCCGTACAGATCTAAGGACAGCTCTAACTCGGAAGCAACCCCACAGTAGGCCCAGATCCTCTGTCGGAGCTGAAGAGGCCCTTGATGTACACACGTCGGTACACAAGGTTAGCTGCTGCCGTGTTCGCGAACACTTGTCAGAACTAGAATTGACAAGTGTTTTCCAACATGGCTGGTCTCGCTTGGATTTAGCAGAACTTCCTCGTTCTGGGAGGAGACCCCAACTATCAGTCTTCGCGACTTAAAAAAGAAAAGACCGTTCTTGTGTATTTAATCGGTGTTTCCAGAATCCCTCTTGTGTACGTGTTAGTACGGTCTCTAAAGTGATTTAAATAACTTCTATTTGTTTTTCGATCGTTTTTGGGAGAAAGTTTAAAACGAACAAATCATTGTAAAAGAGAAAAATGAATTGATGGCTTTTAAAATAACTTTGCGAAATGAAAGAGTTAGAATTGGAACAAAATACAATCTTGACGGTACGACATAATAGTATGTGGTTTAATATCTTTATATAGTAATGCTTCAATGTGAGTTATGATTGTAGATGATAGTATTTAAAGTCAAGTATTGGAGAGATCTCTGCAGGAATTAGCAGTTTTCTAAAGTTCACGGAGACTGACAAATGCGCTTCATTTTTTCGGGACATTAAAAAAAAGTTTGCTCTAGTATGTTTCAGTTACTATTACTTTTGATCTCTTTGGAAAACTTCATACTTTAATTGGTTTTTAATGTACTTTAAAAAACTAGTTCGTGCTTCTAAAATATATTGGCATTTATTTTGATAATGTTTTGATGAGCAGAAGAATTTTTAACAATGGATATTGACTTGGATTTAAAAGTTTTAAGTATTCTAAAGTGCTAGGAATTCCTGTTGTTAACTGATAAAAATGAACACTTTGGTTTAAATTGAATGTAGTAATACGGAATGCAAGACCCTAAATATTTTGGAAGTACAGTACTAGCATCTGACACTTTTAATATCTAGTTAAAACATCTTGGATGGGGTAAAATGGACTGTAAAAACCTTAGAAAAATAGTACTGAACTATATAGTATATAGGCATGGCAGGAAGGAGAATATCTTTAAGAAAATTAAAAATTGATGTGAACTGCACAATGAAGCATGTGTTATTTATCATTTTATTATATCCTCCTTCATTGGTACCAGTGGACATTTGAAAGTTGATATTGTTTCCACAGTTCTAATTGCTTAGTGTACACACACACACATTTACAAATGTTTAGCACTGCCCAGTTTATAAGTTTTGCAGTCATTTCATTCTCAACTCTAGTACAAGACAGGTATTACTGATACTTTTGACTTCTATTTAACAGACGAAGAAGCAGGTTGAGTGTCTTCCTAAAACAGTAAGTATAGAATGGTAGTGGTGGAGCTGAACAAACGTTAAGTCCCCTGATATTTCCCCTTCACAAGGGTTAGAATAATCCAACTTTAATACTAAGCTATATGTGTCAGTTTTTATTGTTTGAGTAAATATCTGTCTCCTGCATCCTTTTAGGAGACAATGAATTATTGGTCAAGGAATATTTCAGGAAGTGGAGTTTTGTCTTCATTTAGTATTTATTAGATATTTACTTGAGTATCTAATTTTTACATCATATTCAGAATAAGGAGTAAGATATTGGTGCCCCAAGTCCAAATAAGGTTAAAACTTGATAACTAAGCATACTTGCTTTTCTTAATGCTTAAGCATTAGGTGATAGATTATCATTTGTATGAAAAAGCCTCACGTTACTAGAGAAACTGGTTGTGGTCTTGATAATCTTAATTCTGTAATGTCCCTTGCTGCCTTTTGAGCTTTTTATTTTAAATTTGGAGAGGATCCACAATTCTTACAAATTTGGAAAGAATTCATAATTCTTATAAACTGTTCTTTAGTCTGTGTGGATTTTATAGATTGATTTTTATGGTAGGAAGTCTTTATTTTTGTAACTGATGAAAGGATATTGTGGTTTTAAAGTGCCTTTAAAAAACTTGAGGCAATCCTATCAATGATTTTATCACTCTGTTTCTATTAGGAAGCCTGTTCAGCTTTTTTTATCACTTTGAAATTAGATCGTATCTTTGAGTTTAACATACTTTGAATTTGTTGAATAGCTTAAATATTTTTAACCGTTAGCGCTTCTTTTAAAGAAAGAATTAAACATAAAGACTTAGATCTTAAAACTTGTGATCCAAGGTGTCACTTCCTAATCATGTATTAAAGTGTTGCATGGTGAAAAAGTGACCAATTTATAAAATAATTAAATGACATTTGGTACAGGAGAGGATTATTCAAAACCAGTGTAAATGTACTAGTGTGTTTATTTTGGTAAAGTTAGAAAACCTTAAAGTTGATAGGTAATTTACTTTGGTTATAGAGATAATGGAATTTTCTATGGGCGAGGATATTTAGCGATGCAAGAACACTAAAAACTAGTTTTTCTTTTATGTTGAATCTAAGCTCGAGTATTTTTTTAAAAAGTCACCGCCTTTTAAGCTCATTACAGAGGCTAAAAATTTATAATTTAAAATGCCTCAGAATTTTTTTAGTTTACACATTCTAGCTATTGAATCATTAAACTTAGATGAAAGAACTCTTAGCTTTTTACCTATATAGGTAAAATAGTAATAACAACCTCTATTTTGTGGTTATTTGTTTCTTTTTTAATATTTAATCCCCTGCTCCCTACTAGAATATGAGACACGCCTTATTTAGAAAAGCCAAGACCTCTTCCAGGTACCTTTATCAGCCTTTTTGGATAAATATCTATATCAAATAAAAAGTGCCTTTGTGAGGATGGAGCGATAGGGAAGGATATATAGTGTGAAACTTATTTTAATTGCTCAGCAAAGGCCATAGGCCCTTACTATTTTGTGCATCAAAATTTGGACTTCCAGCCTTTTGGGTTGCAAACTTTGATGTATAATTAGGATTTCTTTTACACTGGGAAAACAGACTTATATTGTCTGATTTCCCTATAGTATGATTGGGAAGATCATTTTTTACTATAGTGGCTAAACTTTAAAATCAGATTAATACTAGAAAGCTGCATGTTGGGATTATTTTCAAGATTTATTAAGGATCTGTATGTTTGAGGTAATATACTTTTATGTAAAGTAATATTTTGCTTATACTTCATGGTAAAACTCCTTTTTGCTATTTACCCCTTTCATCTCTTAAGCAGTCAGCTCTTTATAGTCTTTCATATTCCTCTTTTTAGCTACTCTTTTGATCAAATTTAGGGAGAAGCTTCTAATCGGTCTCAGTCTTCATGATAACATTGTAATGCTCAGGTAAAGGATGCTATGGCAACAGTGAAAAAGAAAAACAGCACAGATTTTGGGATTGAATATATATAGAGACAGATTCTAAGGGGTCATTTTACTGTTAAGAAACATTGAAACTGCTTTGTTGGGTCAGTGAGGGAATCCTGTGTGTATTTATGTGCAGGACTCTTGAATGGATATATGGGAGATAGGAAGACAAAATGATTCCCTCTTCATCTTGCATATTGCTGTGAGACTGAATGCGAAGATGTAGGTTTTGCCATCGCACCTAGTACAAATCTTCATTGATCTAACAACATAAACAGAAATTTCACACCTTGCCTATTATATTTGTTATTTATTATGTAACACATTTTCTTAAAATTTAGCTAATTAAAAGACCAAACATTTATTATAACATGTAGTTTCTGAGAGTCAAGATGGAGACGCTTAACTAGGTGGTTCTGGCATAGGGTCTCATGAGGTTGCAGTGAAAATGTCAGCACTGCTGTCATTCGAAGGCTTGACTGGGTCTGGGAATCCTTGCTTTTGGAAGGAGGGCTCAGGTAACTCACCAGGTCAGTATCTCCTTAGGGCTCTTTGTGTGACCGCAGGACTTAGTAGTTGGTTTCCCCTGAGCAAGTGACCTGAGGGACAGAGCAAGGAAGTCACAATGCTTTTTTACAATCTAAATATACTGGGATACATCTTCATACATTTTCATTTAGCAGACCTTTCCTATTCTTTTCATTCATACTCTGATACACAATAATTGCTTCAAAAATTTTGTAAAGATTTTAATTTATTTTTAGAGAGAGAGGAAGGGAGGGAGCAAAGGAGAGAAACATCGACAGGCTCCCTCTCTCATGCTCCCAACTGGGGACCTGGCCCACGACCCAGGCATGTGCCCTGACTGGGAATCTAAACTGGCGACATTTCTGTTAGCAGGCCGGCACTCAATCCACTGAGCCACACCAGCCAGGGCTAATTTTTTCTTCTTTTTAACTTGTATTCTTTCTTTTTTCCTCTCCTTTTACAGCTCTATTCTATAGATGGAGGGATGTAGAATATTACAATGTAAGAGCCTGTAATTTGATGAGAAAGGGCACCGTTCAAATTTTAGTCTTGCCTGTTTTATGATTTTAAGTAGTATCGTTGAGCCTTAGTCACTCAACTGCAAAACAGGGTTAGGTTTTACCGTGAAGATGTTCTAAGGTCCATATGAATTCCTCTTAGCTACTCCTGTGAACTGTTCTGAAGAATCCATGTTATTTGAATGCTTGCTTATCCTTTGGTTGTAGAATGGTACGTTTTTGAGAGCAGGGACAGTTTACCTCATTTAAAACTTTGCGATATTTAACATAGTACCTTGGATGTGGTGAGTACTCAGTTATTAGAATTAAATTAAAATACCAACAATATAATTTATATATATAAAGGAGACTAAACTTAAGGTGAGGAATTGGTACCCTTGTTTGGATCATAGTATTTGGTATTGATGAGTATAAGGACAGCTTTTCATATTGAGATTGTATGCAAAATTAAATGTGGGTATTTCTCTGAGAAGGTGTCAGCAGCTTTATCAGATATTCAAGAATTGCTCTAAGAACTACCTAATTTAGAGGTGATACAGAGGAGCATAATAGATATTAAAAGATTGGACAACCCTGAAGTAGAAACTTTCTATAAAAAGCATATTTTAAAAACATGAGTGGAAATCTGAAATGGATAGTTATCAGTTTTTTTTTTTTTTAAACCCATTGTTTAGAAGCATTTACTCTTTAACTGTGTAAAAGTGCTTAAAGTTTTATCAAAGTTTTCTGGAAAACTTGAAGTTAAGGAGGGAGAAAGTATAGGGAGAGTAGTAGTAGTTAAAGAGTTAGGTATAGTCAGAATGTTTGGATTTGAAATTACTGGATGACCATGGGACAGTTACTCAAGTTATTTAATGTCTTACTACTGTTTCAGGTTTCTCATATGCCAAAAGGGGACAATAATAGTCCCTTTCCCCTAAGATTGTTGTGGGTGTCACCTGTAGAGTATTTGACATGCAATTGATTAAGCGTTTACTAGTGACAAGTATCTATTTCACAGGTGTACATAGAACTTCCATTTTGTGCCAGGTACTGTTCTAGGTGCTGGGTATACAGTAGTAAATAAAACAAATATCTGACCTCCTGGTTGGGGGAGACAGACTGCACAAGTGAACTGGTAATAGCTAGTAATGAATGAAGCAATATAGAACCTGAAATGCCAAAAAGTACTATTACCAACTCTTAAACATGTGGCAAGTACCTGTGAATGAGTGCTGTAGAAACTAGCAAAAGGATATGCTTCATCAAAATATTTCATACAAAAAAATCTATGTTTTATTCAATTATCTTTAACACACACGAGGGGCAAAAGTAGGTTTACAGTTGTGAGTGTGCGAAAGTTTATTCTTGTATTCTTATTTATTATTGTATTATTTTCCATATGGACAGCTGTAAATGTACTTTTGCTCCAACCTGTGTATCTTATTCTGTAGTTGACCTAAAAGGCCTCATAATACCATTTATTTTGAATAGTTTTTAATATGTAAGTGGAGCTACTGATATATTAGTAAAGAGCTTTGAGGTATGTTTCCTAGTAATGGTAATAGTTTTGCAGTGATTTAACAACGTGTTGAATTCATTTCTATGACTAATAGTTTGCATTTGTGAAAATAATAGTGCTCTTTACCTTAGAACTAATGGACAATTTTGGGCACGGATAGACCATCAGATGGATATTTGTATGTTTAAAAATCATTTTAAATCATGGTTACCATTATGCCCTGTTCAGTGATAAGAAAGAAATGTGATGGTACTTCTCCAGCTATTGTTTTTTAAAAGACTAAAAAATTATGATTCCATTATTTAGTAGTTTATCTGTAAATTGTTTGTGGCACAGTACAATAAAATTAAAATTGCAGAGATTCTAATTAATGACTAAAGTTTTGGTGGGAGTAGGACTGGGTTTTATGGTTAAAGAGAGTGATGAAGAGAAATTTCTAGAAAGCCTAAGTGAAACATATGAAGGAAAGAGCATAGCATACTCTTGAGACTTTTTTCCCTAGATCAGAGAGTGCACGTTGGAACTGTGAGATAAAGAATGAATGGCTGAAGTGGGACCTTTCGCATCAGCACATGTGCACGCCTCTCAGTTTGGTCTGTGAATCAGACTCTTGTCTCTCTGCTGCTTCTGTATTTGTAACTCATAGTCATGTTCAGGTCTTACCTTCGACATTTTCTCAGGCAAACCATCCCTGATTTCTTTGTTAAGATAAACTGCTAGCACTCTTAAGTTCTTCTTTGTCCTTATCACAATCTGAGTACTTATTTGCAGTCTGTCTGTCGTGCTATAATGTGCGCTCCCTGAGCATAGGAACCTTGTCTGTTTTGATCAGTGCTCTATCTGCAGTACATGGCACAGCATTGGACACTTATTTTAGGTATTCTTAAATAGATTTTGGATGAACGATGAAACTTGTGAAACAGGAAAGTTAATTATATGTGGCAAAAGTAGAGAAGGAAGGTTGAGCTGGGAGACCAGTTAGGAGGTTAGAGGAGTAGTACAGGTGTTAAGTGAAGAGCCTTGAGCTAGGGAAGAAGTTGGGGAAAAAGTTATGCTTGGGAAACTGAATCAAAGGAAGGAAAAGCTAATTTCCCCGAGTTGTCTCTAAGACAAATATGTTATTATTTCTGAGTAAAATTTCTTTTTCTTGGAGATTTAATTATAACAATAGCTTACCTTTTCCCCCCAGACACATCTATTACTGAAATAACTAAGGGAGCATTGGGTAGTAAAAGAACATGAACCTTAAGTCAGAAAGACTTTGCTATTTATTTCTTTATTTTTTAAATCCTCACCCAAAGATAATATTTTCACTGATTTCAGAGAGAGGGGAAGGGGGGTGGAGGGAGGTGGGAGAGAGAGAGAGCGAGAGAGAGAGAGAGAGAGAAACAGCAATCATTTGCCTCCTATATGCAGCTGGACCAAGGATCGAACCCACAGTGTTTTTGGTATATGGGATGATGCTCCAATTAACTGGGCCACCTGGCCAGGGCAAGACTTGGGTTATTTTAATTTAACTTCTCAGAAGTTGTTTCCTTACTGTAAAGTAGGAGAACTATCTTAGTGTTATGAATAAGTGAGATGGAGTGTGTAAAAGGGCCCAGGGCTGTATTTAATTTAGTCATTTACCCTTCCATTTCTCATGCACAGACGCGTGGAAAGAATAGTGGGAATGAGTAATCAATATTGTAGTACTGGTTTTACTAGATACCGCCTGCAGGAAATTTGTCAAATCATTTCATATCTCTGAACTTAAGATTCTTTTTCTTAAAAGTGAAGGTTTTTGACTAAACAATATAATTCGGAGCTGTCCTATAGACAGACCAGAATGTTGCAGGATTGGCTTTGTTGTAGTCAGGATTTCAAAGATACTTTAGATGGGTTTTTCTGAGTTCAAAAATCACTGGAATTCTAATTTATATTTATGGTATTGTATGGAAATAACCATTTCTGTTTGTCTTCTCTGGACTATACCACTTTTAAGATTAAAATCAGGTCCTATATATCCTTGAAACTTCAGCACATACTGCTTACATTCATCTATTACACTGCCTATATTCATTCAGTAACTCAGTCGTTGGTTGAATTCAATTGAATATGGATGTACTTGATACATAATTACTCTTTCTCACTGCCATTAGTGTGGCTGCATGAAACAAGGAGAACCATTCTTTCCTTTATGTGTTCTTCCATTGTTTTTTAAAACACATATGTGGAAACGTTTTTGGAAAAAGTTGTGATTATTTGAATAATTCTAAAAGGCAGACTTCCATAATAAAAAAAAATACATGTATTATTGTAGGAGAAAACTATCTAGTTTGTTTAAGAATCTGAGACTCTTGAGTTTATTGACAGGATGTTAAGAAGTGTAGTTTAGCCCTGGCTAGTGTGGCTCAGTGGATTGAGCACCAGCCTGCGAACCAAAAGGTTGCTGGTTTGATTCCCAGTCAGTGCCCATGCTTGGGTTGTGGGCCAGGTCCCTAGTTGGGGGAGTGTGAGAGGCAACCAGTCGATGTATCTCTGGCACACATCGATGTTTCTCTCCCTCTCATTCTCCCTCCTTTTCCGTCTCTCTAAAAGTAAGTAAATAAAATCTTTTAAAAAATGAGAAATGCAGTTATTGCATGCTCACCAACAACCAATGAGGTGAGGAAACCCACAGAGATTATAACCTGCTCAGGTTACACAGCTCCTGGGGAATGTGCCATCCTGGCTCTAGATGTGTGGTCTTAGCTACTGTACTGCCTATATGACTGTTTTAAACAACTCTGACTGGGGAAGCTTCATCAAAATCATAAAAATAAGTGGCTGTTGCAGGTAATTTATATACATTTTTTAGCCTTATTTTCATTTCTGGTATTTATATCTACATAGATTACATAGCCTAGATTCCTCTTAAGACTGTGAAATATGGAAGTTAATTTTTAAGTGTCGTAGTTCTTTATTCTTAAGGGGAATAGAGAGTCTTTATTGACATTTTATTTTTGTTACACTTGAAGTCCCTGACTTGCTTTCTACTTTTCATTTATATTTTGAGATTCTAGAAAGATGAAGTGTTAACAGTTCCAAGAAAACACATAGAAGGGCATTAGTATTTCTCAGTAAATACATTTGCTAATACGTTTCTAAATTATAAAAATTTTTGCCACTACTTTTTATAAATATCTGTTAAGGTACTGAGTGAATCGGCAGGAGGCTTTTTAGTGCTTTCAATTTATGTTGGCAGTAATTTGAACGAGTCTTTTGAGGTGCTGAGCACTACTGTAGTCATTTAAAAATATTTTTTTTTCATCTTCATCTGAGGACATGCATATTGATTTTAGAGAGAGGGGAAGGAAGGGAGAGAGATGGAGAGAAACACTGATGTAAGAGAGAAACATGGATCGGTTGCCGGGATCAAACCCGTAACCGAGGCATGTGTTCTTCTTGCGTGATGACCCTTCAGCCAACTGAGCCACACCAACCAGAGCTCCTGTAGTTACTTTTGTTAGAAATATTTTTATAATTTAACACTAACTCAAAAAAAAAAACACCCCAAAACCTATAGATACATGATTGCTTCCATATAAAATGGGAGTTGCTCTTCATAGCATATTTTTTTAACATACTATCTTTGTGTGTACAGGCATTTTTCTGCAAATCTTTTTAAGAAGGTAAAATATAACTATATATAGTGTAATGAAGTAAAATGTTTCTAGTATTACCGTCTTTTGGAAGATAATTGATTGCTGATCTCTTAAGCTGAATGAAAAATGTGGGTGGAGTAATCTTAAAGGCCAGTGATGAGAAACAAATTTAAAATAATGTGCACAGTGCATAGTGGTGGTAGAAGAACGCAACCTACTTGTTTTCCATGGGCTGTATTTCATCATTGTTGCATAAAGTCCCCTTTGGCCAATTTAGTGAAGTAAAGGCTGCTGGGTCTTGAGGGGCAAGCTTATTTCTTTATTCACAGAAATAATTGTAGGGAAAGAGAGTAGTCTTTTTCTTGATTATAAAAATCCATTTTATCTTTTTAAATTATAACAATAATAGCTTGTAATTACAGTAATAATAGTAAAAATATCTTGTTTTTTTGGCTAATGATTTGTAGTGTGCTTCCAGTTGATTTTGATTATTATCTCATGCGACAAAGCCACATGTTTTACTTGCCTTAAAAATTCTGCTTACATTTGTCACTAAAAACTGTTTGAACATCTCTCATGTGCGATGCACTAGTTAGTTTAGTTTACTCTAAATGAGACGTTTATATTGGTGATTCATAGTACAGACCAAATAGGTCATAAGGAAGCAGAATTCCTTCCACCTTAGGTGAGTAGGAAGGGCCTTAGAGAAATTTGACTTGTGTATGTATAACACATGTAATATAGTAGGCATTTCTCTCTACTTTATTCCTAATTGTTTTCCAGTTTAAAGACCTAAAAAAGCCAACAACACCATAGCAGTTTGGAAGGCAAAACCAGTTGGCCATATAGAAATCTGATGTGGTCTTAAATTCCTTAATCTCAGTTAAGACCAAGTTCATAAGTTAATTTTGTTCTTGATAAATAAAAACTAAAGTCACTGCTCCTTTGTCTCTGAAATGAATATCTGGAGTTGGATTTATGTTGACACTGTTAGGCTCAGATTTGTTTCAGTTCAAAATCTGGGACAAGTTCTACCTCAGGATAGTGTTGTTTTCTAGGCTGAACTTGAATTAATTTTTTAATAAAGCTAATGACTTGTAGGAGTCATATTTAATAGTTTATCTTGTTAATAAAACTATTTGCCCAGATAAGTCAAATTATACGTAAATGCTAAATATTGTTTGTATGTGTGCAATAGATCTACCAAAGCAAAGGAACAACTTCTTGTTAGTATGCCAGATGAAATTGAGTGACAGTTATTTTGATCTATAATATTGGCTGCATTTCAGTATTTCTTAGGTCAGTCACATTTATAAATGTGGCAGTTAAATTTTTTCGCATTAGTGAGTTTTTCTTGCATGACTTTGGTCGGGCAAGTCGCATAATTTTTGTCTCAGTCCCTCTAATCTTATTTGGTGGTTGTAAGCATTAAGTAAGTTAATACATGTCAAACATTGTTCCAGTTGCTATGGCTGCATGACAATCAACTAACATTTAATGGTTTAACACAATTACTTTGCTTACAAATCTACAATCTGAGAGAGTTTGGTCTAGTTAGGTCATTCCTGCTTTACTTGGTGTCAGCTTGGAGCAGTGTAAAGGCTGAAGACTGCAGTCACCAGAACACTCACTCATATATCTGTCATCTGTGTGGTTCCTGGGCTGAGAAGACCCGGACAGCTGGCCACTAGAACAGCTGGGGCTTCCCTGCATCTCTCTTTAGCTCTGTGTGCTTTGTTTACAGGATCTCTTCTGCATGGTGGCTTCAGAGGAGTCAGATTGCTTTACACGGTAGTTCAGAGCTACCAAATTGTGTGTTCCGAGAGACTGCCAGGCTGAAGCTGTATTTCCTTTATGACTTAGTCTTAGAAATCTGGTAGCATCATAACTTCTGTATTAGTCTGTTACCTGCTCTGATTTAGGTGGAGGTATTATAGACTCCCCCACCTCTTGATGCCACATTGTAAGAGGAGAGGATGTGGAAGGGTGTCAGTTATTGTTGTAGCAATATTTGGAAAATACAGCCTGACACAAGCACGTAGAACAACTCGGACATATAACAAATAGTAAGCTGTTAGGATAAAGAACGGGAAGTCAGCTCTGACTCGTGTAACTCAGTGAGTTGGGTGCTGTCTTGCAAACCAGAGGTCAAAGGTCATGAATTTGATTCTGGGTCAGGGCATATATGCCTGGGTTGCAGACCAGGTTCGCAGTTGGGAACACACAAGAGACAACAATTAGTGTTTCTCTCCCTCTCTTCCTTCCCCTCTCTAAATAAATAAATCTTTAAAAATAAATAAGTAAATAAATAAAACTGGACTGGGAGGTCAGATTGAAATAGTGTCTTACTTTTGTGTTACACATTTTGATGTAGTAAGTTACATAATTCTCCTTTGTCCTTAAGAGCAAGTCATAAAATGTAACTGGCAGGCAGTTTATAGTTTTCTTGAGGGGCCTATTTTTTTAATGGTTCAGGTTTAGCTTTTAATCCCTTTGTCAATGCCTGCAATAAGGAGAAGGGCACGCAATAATTGTCCACACCAACAAATGGGGGGTGAGGAATGGTGTGGATAACTCAAGTAAAGGTATCACTTCAGACTTCTCAAAAATATAAAATCGTTTTAAATGCTTTGCCCTGTTTTGAATTTTAACCTTTAATGATTTTGATTATAAGTATGGGAGAAAAAATAAACTTTGTGGAGTACTGAGTAGTAATTTTACTTACAGATGAAAAGAACATTGCCTGCTAGCCAAAAAACAGTTTACCTTGTTATAATTAGATTAGGACTCCCCTGTGTGTGGTTATGTTGTTTACCTGTAATTTGATAAATACTTTGAAAACTATACATAGTATACTTCTATCCAAAGCTCATTGCCAATTACAAAGATAAACTAAGTTTGTAATACCCTGTTAAATATTTTTTAGACCAGTAGAGTTAACTGTCCTCTTAGCTCATGCCACTTTTCTTCGTTCTGTATGGAAGACCATGTTCCTTTTTTTTTTTTTTTAAGATTTTGTTTATATTTTTATTTTTTAAAAGATTTTATTTTTTAGAGAGGGGGAAGGGAGGGAGAAAGAGAGAGAGCAACATCAATGTGTGGTGGCCTCTTGTGCGCCCCCAACTGGGGAGCTGGCCTGCATCCCGGGCATGTGCCCTGACTGGGAATCAAACCAGCTACCCTTTGGTTCTCAGGCCGGTGCTCAGTCCACTGAGCCACACCAGCCAGGGCCTTAATTATCTTAATAGTCTTTACTTCATATCACCAATGTAAATGTGACCAGTCGCTCAGACTTAAGCAATAAAACTTAAAAAAACTTAATATTGTTTCATAAAAGTTCTTTAATTTGGAACTAGCCACCTGGCTTCTCCTCTAGTAGAGGAAAGCATGCAGGAAGTAACTGAGTCTTCTTGGAAGGTGTTTAATTGGGAAAAGCATAGATAGGTGTGTGATTTGCAGACCTGTATTTATATGAATGGACATGTAGAGGCCTAAATTAGGGTTGGGAAATACCATTTCAGAGCTGCAACTTTGCTCATCAATGCCATCTTCATAGGAAATTTGAAATTCTTATGTTTTAATTTGTTTGACAAGACTAACAAATATATTTGATAACAAATTAAGTACCCATATTCTCTTTAGGTCCCTTTCCTCAGCTCGCCTTTAAAGTTAGACATTTCAGTAGCCTAGAAATCATTTCAGAGCAGGAGGAAGAAGAGAAAGACCTAGTTACCTAGAAAAATCTACAACACAAATGAATTTTTCTCACAGGTGGCTCAAAAGACTGCAGATAAAGCTATCCATTTGACCTCAGAATGAATTTCCAACTCAGCAATTAACCTCATAATAAAATAAAAATATTTCCGCTTTGAAACATACTTTTTTCATTCAAGAGACATTTAATCTGCTCCATATAGAATCTAGAGCAGTGGTTCTCAAACATTTTGCTCTTAATGACTCTTTGCTTTCTTAAATATTGAGGAATATGAATTATATATCAGTAAAGCTGATAAAGTTATTGAAGAATCCAAGAGCTTTTGTTTATGTTGGTTGTGTTTATCACTATTATAGGATTAGAAATTAAAACAAATAACTTTTAAAAACATTAATTTAGGGTCCTGGCTGCTGTGGCTCAGTGGATTGAGCATCGGCCTGTGAACCAAGTATCACTGGTTCGATTCCCAGTCAGCGCACGTGCCTGGGTGTGCACCAGGTCCCCAGTTGGGGGCGTGCTAGAGGCAACCACACATTGATGTTTCTCTCCCTTTCTTTCTCCTCTCTCTAAAAACAAATAAAATCTTTAAAAAACAAAACATTAATTTAAAACAGTATTTTTTTAATGTAAAATAACTTCCAGTTAAAGATATAAGTGACAATGTTTTATATTTAATGCCTTTAATATCTGTCTTAACAGCTGGTTTCTTATATATGTGCTTCTACATTCAAGACTGCTGTATTGAATTAGGTTGGTTGAATTATGTGAAGAAAATTTGGCCCCATACGGGTACTTAGTAAGAAAGGAAGAAATATTTTAATAGCCATTGCAAATAATTTTGTGACTATTTGATATTAGCCAGAACTTGACAAGTGATATCTGCAGTGGGAAATCTGAAATCATATCAATGAACGTTTCTTACTCTTAGACTGAGACCGTGGTCTTGCCCTTCTCCATCATGATAACATGGCATCCGTATATTGTTTCCTCTGCTCCTGTATCTTGTCATTTAGCAAGTGGACCTTTACTTCTCAGTGTTGGCATCCTTTTTGGCCATGGTCAAGTCACTTAGCAGATGTTTCGCTTGGAAGTAATTTGAGTTCTTAAAGAAAGGGCTGTTCTTTATGTATAAGTGAGTTGGCCCTTTTGTAAAATCCATATAGATATTACTCTAGATGTTGGGGTAGAAAACTAACTGTCTGTTTAGTCTTTGAAACTTATGGGTTTTCTGTTGTGTTAAAGTGTGTTTATGTATGGGTCTGCAAATGTTTTAGTTTATCATTCTGTAATATGAGACACTTCCTTAGATAGTCTGGTTAGTCTCAGTTGGATGATAATAGTGAAAGAGCCCTGGCTGGTGTGGCTCAGTGGACTGGGTGCCCGCCTGTGAACTTGAAAGGTTGTCAGTTTTATTCCCAGTTGTGGAACATCTTAAGAGGGGATATGAAGCAGGACTGCAGTTGGTCCTGCCCAGCTATGGGAAGCTGTGTAAGGAGACTGTACATGTGTGAAGTGTCTGTCAAGTCTTCCAGGGCATGGGACCTCCCCCTTATCTGTGACATTGCATTTGCATCTTAGTCGCCAATGGTGACAGAGTTCATGCTCTTAACACCTGCATTATACTGTTTTCTTTTTTTATCCTCACTCGAGGACATGTCCATTGATTTTAGAGAGAGGGAAGGTAGGGAGAGACAGAGAGGTGGAGAGAAACATGGATGCGAGAGAGAAACATCAGTTGATTGCCTCTCATATGCGCCCCAACTGGGGACCAAACCTGCAACCAAGGCATGTACTCTGACCAGGAATCGAACCTGCAGCCTTTTGATTTACTGGATGACACTTCAGCCAACTGAGCCACACCAGCCAGTGCTATACTGTCCTGTTTTGAGGATCTATATCCAAATGAAGTACACTTTTTTAAGTGAGTGAAATTACACATAGACTGATTAAACAATGCCTTAGTGTTCGTAGATATTTTTTTAAACTGATTTTTAGAGAGAGAAAGACATCAATTTGTTGTTCCATTTATTTATGTATTCATTGGTTGATTCTTGTATGTATCCTGACTGGGGATCGAACCCATAACCTTGGCATATGGGAATGTCACTCTAGCAACTGAGCAACCTGTCCAGGGCCTGTTCATAGATACTTGGATTTGTAAGGTTTCCATTCAGTGGTGAACTTAATAAACAAAAGTATATTAAGCACTATGTAGATAGACTATATTGCTCGTTGGGTTTATCACAAGTATTTGAGTCTCATGACCTTGCATTACTTTGTCCAATTTAAAGAAAATTGATTTGGTTTCTTTTTCAATTAATTTTGGACTTTTAAATTAAAGTAGTACAGTGTTGTGGTTAAAAATTTTATATACACACACACACAGACATACATATATACATACAGTGAAAGATTCTCTCCTGTGCCATTCTCCCAACCCTCAACATCTGTGTTTTGTGTATCTTTTAAAAGAGAGTTTGCCGCCCTGGCTGCTATTTGCCTTTAGTTAATGAGTACGGCTTACAAAAGTATGAGCTTAACAGTTAAAATGTTTTAAAATATATGTAGCAAGTGATAAGGAAAATAGGTAATATCATGGCTAAGGGCCTGATGAACTTGAAATTTCTAGGGCTTAAATGGAAGTTCGTATTTAAAAAAATTTTTAGAGAGGGGAATGGGGGGAGGGAGGGAAAGAAATATCAATGTGAGAGAGAAGCATTGATTGGTTGCCTCTTGTGGTGTCGGAACCCGCAACCCCTGCATGTGCCCGACTGGTGGCCTTTCGGTTCATAGGCTGGCACTCAGTCCACACCAGCCAGGGCTGATGTGGATAGCTTTTGATGGATTTAATCTGAAAACATTCTTCCTGTTGACCATTCTGTAATTGAAGCTACTTCCATGTAGTTTCTCTGTTGGGAAGATAATTGGAGGGAAAAAAGTAAATTGCTTTTAAAATGAAAGCAGAAGTGGGTTACATTTTATTAAGATATGAAATTTTGAGCAATAACTTTCATTACTAATAGTGTAATTTTTCATAAGTAGAAGTTACTACTATGTAATACTTTGCTTAGTAAATAAAAAGTAAAATGAATTGATTGGCATTTTCAGTGTTTTGGTGGCTAGAGATTAGTTTTTTTTAAAAAAGACATTTTATTTGGAATTTGGTAAAATCAGAAACTCTTCTCTTTTCTGCTTTTTTATCCAGAAGAGAAAATACAGCAACATTTCCCAACTTACTTGAGATGGAAAGAGGTAGGAAGGGTGTGACGGCAGTTGTATTCTCAGATTAGCAAATCGATGAAAAGGTGTCGGGTCAACTAGTGATTTGCAAACTGTAAAGATAATCTTTGATTCTGAATTACTTATAGGTGGAAACTATTACTTTATCCTGCTTAGTACTATGGAAGGGATGAAATGCAATGAGCTGTGTGTATGTTTGTGTTCGGTTTGTGTTCTATAGGGTATAGTATCTGGGAGTTCATGTCTGCCAAAAGTTGCTTATATTGTTCCATACATACCTGGTTTTGAGGTACTAGCATGTTTTTTGGCCTTTATTTGCATTTTATTGCCAACTAAGTAATTTCAAAGCAGTGTTATTTTGTAATGGAAAATATGGGTAGTATACTTTGTATGGAGCAGAATATCAAGTGGTAATCTTAATTAAATATTTATAAGATCATATTCATGTTAGTGAATTTCTAGGAATAACACAGCCTTTTTTCTTCTTTTGTAGCATAAGCAGTACTATAATGGATGTAGACAGCACAATTTCCAGTGGGCGTTCAACTCCAGCAATGATGAATGGACAAGGAAGCACTACTTCTTCAAGCAAAAATATTGCCTATAATTGTTGTTGGGACCAGTGCCAGGCTTGCTTCAACTCTAGTCCAGATCTGGCAGATCACATCCGTTCCATACATGTAGATGGTCAGCGAGGAGGGGTTGGTTTTATCACTTCTTTTTTTTACTCCCTGTTTTCATTAGTTTTATTAATTTGCAATTGTTAGTTAGGTTTATTTTTTTGGGATTGTTTTTGCACAGGCTTTATTTTTTCAAATGTTCTTTTTCTTTTATTTACAGATTCCCATATACTTGATAGAATCAAATTAAATAGAACGTATGATGTGTTGGACTTTGATTTACTTTAGATATATTACTTTGAGGAAATCAGACTTCCTAAAAGACAGTGGGAATATTATAAATGAATACAATGTATTCCAGGGTTTTGATATTTTGAGTTGAGGGTATTGAGGAATTTGTACTATTTAGGATTTCTGTTAGAGTAACCCTTAATTATCCTTGATGCTGAAATTAACTGGAGAGACTATTGGTACCAGGATTAGTATATACAATCCTATTAAATGACAATGTGCACTCATTATTTGTGAGTGATAATTGATCATCTTTACCAGGTCTTGTCAGAGCTGGCTTAGGTAAGAAGTTCTGATTAGTAAGTATTGACCTGTACCCTTTCAGGAATATATTTAATAGTGTGAATTCATAGAATTATTATTGGATAGTGAATAAAGAACTGAGCAAATTAAGTGAGTCAAAGTATAATGGACCAATATTCCGTATTATTATTTATAATAGTTAAAATGGTTTTCAATGTTATCTAGGTTTGTCCTGAATAATTATCCTGTTTATTGTGTTTTCCAGAAATTAATGTCACATTGTAAATACAGATAATTTATTAGGCCACACATTTCCCATCACCCTGTCACCACTGTTGAGATATACTACTAATACTAAAATCGCTAAAATAATCAGGATTTAAGAGAATAGGCAACTGTTTCCAAGATTGTATTGATAATTAGATTATATTATTGATCTTTAAAAAACAAAATAAAACATGCACTCACATAAGTACCCCTAACATTTTAACCCTTGGTATTGCATTTAAAATTTCTTTTACGAAGTATTTGCTGTTGCCACAAAGTGTTGTAATGTGTCAGCAGTCTTTTGATTACTCTAGCTTGATAATTAAACATTTCTTATTAGATTTAATATATGTGCTGTCTAGGTAGATATCAGATGGTATATTAATGAATTGTGTCCATCATATGTTTTTTCACTCTATAACCATCTCAGTGGTTAGGCACTTTTTGTAAGTTTCCCTGCCTCCCGATCAGGTTTTTGGTGTGAACTTAATTAACCATGTTGGTTTCCTGGTCTTTACTGAGTTGCCTTTTGTGAGCCCTTGCTTGATGCCACTTGGTATATATCACTATGGTAGTCTTTTGAATCATTGTGTGATGCTTTTTAGTTACTTGACTTAGCAGCTATTTATAGAATCATGAGCTATGTAGAAGATCCCTGGGTTTTTCTTCATTGGCATGGTAGAATTTCACATTTCTAAGTCTTGGATCCTACAAGTTGAGTTGGCACATAGCCTTATGAGAATGTTTTTAGCTCTTTGTAGAAAAAAATGAAGTTACAGACTGAATGTGTCATACAATTACTGCCAACTGCATGTACCTTATTGATAATACAGAGCTAGACTTGAAGTCTTGCTAATTTTTACAATAAGTATCAACTTGTTGAAAGGAAACCCCTCACATCATTTCTTAAACACTTATTCATAAACTTACTTTATTACAAATAAAAAGATTCTCTGGCTAATGATAAAGGTAATGCTATTTTGACCACAGAAAGGAGTCCTCATTTTTGGAGGACATTAATTGTGAAATGACAGATGTATTGGAGAAATGTGGAAAATACATCCCAAGTGTTTCTACATACCAATCATTGGTATGTAGACTAAGCTTTCAGAATGAAAATATGAATGAGAGTTTGAAAAGCTGATACTATTTAAAATATAATAGTTTTTGGTTGGAACATTTCATTTTTTAATGGCCTTTTTGAAGTTTGGAACTTTTATTTATTTCTCTTTTTAAAACTATTTTATTGTTTTTTTCCTATTACCATTTAGTCCCCGTATACCCCCCATACCTCCCGCAGTCGTCCCACTGTTGTCCATGTCCCGGAGTCCTTTTCCATTGTGCTCAACCCCTCCCCCCCACCCCCCACCCCCGCCCCTTAGCTGTCATCCTGCTGTCTCTGTTTTCTTGTTAGTTCAGTTTGTTCATTAGATTTAACTGTTTTTAAATGTACAGTTCAGTGGCATTAGTGCATTTACATTGTTGTGCAACCATAACCACTATCCCATCTCCAAAACTTTCGTTATCCAGACTGAAATCTGTACCCTTTAAATAACTTTCTTATCCTTCCTTCCCCCAGCTCCTGGTAACTGTTATTCTACTGTCTGTGCATAAAAATGACTATTCTAGATACCGCATATAAGTGGAAAAGAGCAGGTTTTGAAGACATAATTATCATTTTAGATTTTTACATTTCTTTTTTCTACCCTATCTGTTAAACTGTTATAATAGGATAGAAACAAGTGAGGAAAAAATTAGTAACTCTAGAAGACTTGCTGCTTCTAATTATTAAATGATAACCATTTATTGGAGCAGTAAGTTAGCATAATATAGTTAAATACTATATTAATTCCTATTTTCCTCATCCCACTCTGATCTTCACCCTGAAAAACCAGAATCATCATGTAAGAGCTTAAAAACTTCTTTTTCCTCCTTTAAACTATTTCTGTTGGTCTGTCACGTGGACTTTATTTGTAGGCGGAAGCCAGGTAGAGTTAGGTTTTCCTAACCTTTTCATATATCAAAGTGGTTGGATACTTAACGCTGCATTAAAAGTGATACTAACCATTCATTTAAGTGCCAAATTATGAATATACCTTAAAGAAGAATCATGAGGTTTTCTACTATTTAAAAAATAAAAACAGGTGGAAAAATGAATCTTGTCTGTTAAGTATAATAGAGTTGTGTTTTGGGGTCCATATTTTCATATATGATTGCATTTCCAAAATTAGACTGAGCTAGTTTACTAATCAAATTTCAAATCCCAGTGTCCTCTTAATACACACCTAAGTTTTTGTAGGTGGGGAACTTCATCTTCTAGGATTTCAGTGGTCCAGTAAGATTCATTAGTCTTCTGTTCTTTCTGTTTTAACTGTTTCTTACTTTAAAAACAGTTGCCAGAAAGAAATATGTTTATGTTCCTTGATGCAGGAGTTATTTTACAAGTGCCATTTTATTAAGTTTACTTTTGTATGTTTTCTTTAGTGTGTTTGAGGGGAGAGGGCCAGAGTGAGATTGGGGGTGGAGGAGTGGTAGGATATTCAAAGACTTGAATGAGGCCAGTTACCTTTATGTTAAATGACATTGGTAGACTCTCAGGGTCAAATCAGATAGCTGCTAAGAAGTGAAATCAATCTTAGGAGGTCACTTTGCATTTTGAGTGACAATCTGGTATCTCCTGAACACAACATGAAATTGGTCATATCTTTTGCAATCACGAAAAGTATTTTATTACTGTAATTTGAGGTTTTTAAAATTTTTATTTATTGATTTTTTTTTTTTTTTTTAGAGAGGGATTTTTTTGTGTCATATTTTATTGTCAAAGGAATCTAATTTCTTAGTGAAACTACCCCCTCAACCCCTCTATTTGGGTTGGTAACATACTATTTGCCGACTCTGTATTTAGAATATATTTGGCTGATTTTAATTTACTAATAATCACTGAATAATTTTTGTTATGCATACATAGACTCTGTCAGGTTGCACTGTACTCTTTTCTGAAGGTAAAGCTCACCTATTCTGACAGTAATAAGTAAGGCTTTCTAGACGAGTTCTCAATGGAAAATCTTCTTGTAACGTTGAAATTGTTGACCTGCACATCTTGCAAGTTAGGTCACTGTAAATGAAAAGATTTTTTGGTATTTCAAAAATATTCTTTAATGGCTGTGTAGTGCCTTTTAAAAAAAATTATTTTATTGATTATGCTGTTACAGTTGTCCTGATTTTTTTTCTCCTTGGCCCCCTGCCCCCTCAGGGAATCCCCACACCATTGTTCATGTCCATGGGTCATGCATGTAAGTTCTTTGGCTACTCCATTTCCTATACTGTACTTGACATCCTCATGGTTATTCTTTAACTACCTATTTGTACTTAATCACCTCACCTCTTCACCCATTCCCCCATAGCCCCCTCCTATCAGCAACCATCAAAGCATTCTTTGTATCCATGATTCTGTCTCTGTTCTTACTTGCTTAGTTTGTTTTTTATATTCAATTGTTGATAGATATGTATTTTTTGCCATTTTATTGTTCATAGTTTTTATCTTAAATAAGTCCCTTTAACATTTCATATAATAATGATTTGGTGGTGATGAATTCCTTTAGTTTTTCTTCTTGTCTGGGAAGCTCTTTATCTGCCCTTTGATTCTAAATGATAGCTTTGCTGGGTAGAGCAATCTTGGCTGTAGGTCCCTGCTTTTCATGACTTTGAATATTTCTGCCAATCCTTTCTAGCTCACAGTGTTTCTTGTGAGAAAACAGCTGACAGTCGTATGAAAACACTTGCTGCTTTTAAGATTCTTTATCTTTAACCTTTGCTATTTTAATTATGATGTGTCTTGGAGTGGGCCTCTTTGCATCCATCTTGTTTGGGAGTCTGTGCTTCCTGGGCTTGTATGTGTATTTCATTCACCAGATTACAGAAGTTTTCTTTCATTAGTTTTTCAAATGGCTTTCCAGTTTCTTGCTCTTTCTTTTCTCCTTCTGGCACCCTTATGATGCGAATGTTGGACTGCTTGAAGTTGTTGTAGAGGCTGCATATAGTATCCTTGTTTTTTGTATTTTTTTTCTTATTGTTGTTCTGATCAGTTGTTTTTCTTTCCTTATGTTCCAAATCATTGATTTGATTCTCAGCTTCATCCACTCTACTGTTGTTTCCCTGTAAATTGTTCTTTATTTCAGTTAGTCTATGCTTCGTTTCTGACTGGATTTTTTTTTGTGCTATTGAGGTCCTTACTAAGTTCCTTGAGCATCCTTATAACCAGTGTTTTGAACTCTGCATCTGAGTGCTTGCCTCTATTTTCTTTAGTTCTTTCTCTGGAGTTTTTATCTGTTCTTTCATTTTGGCCATGGTTCCTTTTTTTTTCCTCCCTTGGTGGTAGAAAAATCTGGTGACAGTTATTTTGAGAAAGGTCTCTAATAGTTAATATAAACACAGCTTTTTTGTTAACCAGGCTTTCTTAGAGAATATTTATCATTTTGCATTTTTATCATGTTTTGGAGTTAACCAAATGTGTGCTCATAGTGCCTGTTGTGATTCTCCCAATGTTACATAGCTGGGAAATGTGAAAACTGGATAGAATTTAGTTATTCACTTTTGTTCTTTCTGTTTCTGTTACATCCAATACAACCTAATTAACATAAATCTGTCTATTGTGAGAGCCTGGGCTATGAACCTCTGTCCTTAATATTCTAATTGATATAGCTAAATTTTAATTCATTTTAACATAGTATAGAGGAACTGTAAGATATTTTATTTTTGGATAATTTCTTTCATATTCGGGCTTGTTTCTTATGGTGTTTGGTTTTCAGGGTTAACTTGTACAACAAGAAAGTTTCTAAATAAGGTACAAAAATGTTTTTCACATATAAGAATCAAAAAAAGACAGGCTTGAATAAAAATCCTTTTGTCAGATTTTGGACTATTGTTTTATCAAAGGGCTTTTCTAATATAAATTAGTAAAGAAAATTTAGCTTTTAAAAACTTTGTGGTTTAGTGGATCCTTGATGTGGATTTTTAGTCCCATTTTGTGTATCAAGACTACCTTGTGCATGTTTATTGCTTCCTCCTCATTCCCCCCTTATTATTTTTCAAGTATTTCACTCAAATATGGCTAAACATAGTTAGCTTTGGTCTTTTTACACTTATTTCTTTTCCTAAAATATTTACTAAGTTGATGGTTATGGTTTTTCTTTGAACCTGAAGGTGTTGCCCTAATAGTGTGAATAGACATTATTCCCTATAGAGTCTGGACCTTACCTACTCAGAGTTAAGGCTATTATCTGATGGAATTACAGGGTCTACCATTGCCTCCATATTTATGTTTATTCATGGGAGATTTGTGGTTTCTCTCAAATGTAGTGGTTGGATAATATTAGGTTAGTGCAGCATTTGAATATTTTTCTGTTTTTTTGTTTTTGAGGGTATTGTAATTCAGCACAGGGGTCACTTCAGAGTTACATCAACAGAATTCTATAAAAGTTATTACATAAATTATGTTAATTTTGTTCCCAAATACTTGTTTTAAGGCATTTTTGTTTTGGGGGGAGTATCACTTGTGAGAATTTTAAACCAAGCTCTGATTCCTCTTTATTACTTGGATGGAAAATGTAAGACTTTGAGAGTCTAGTAAGTCTTGAGTTAGGAAATTGATAGATGGAATTACAGGATCTGCCATTGCCTCCATATTTGTGTTTATTCATAAGAGATTTGTGGTTTCTCTCAAATGTAGTGGTTAGATAATATTAGGTTAGTGCAGCGTTTGAGGTTTTTTTTTTTTTTTTTTTTTTTTTTTTTTAGGGTATTGTAATTCAGCACAGGGGTCACTTCAGAGTTACATCAACAGAATTCTATAAAAGTTATTACATAAATTATGTTAATTTTGTTCCCAAATACTTGTTTTAAGACATTTTTGTTTGGGGGGTATGACTTGTGAGAATTTTAAACCAAGCTCTGATTCCTGTTTATTACTTGGTTGGAAAATTTAAGACTGAGAGTCTAGTAAGTCTTGAGTCAGGAAATTAATAGATAGCATTGATTATCTGCATGTGATTATCAAATCTTATGAATTAAATTTTATGAGATATAGGTTTAGCTTTACAATTTGTTTCACTTAATTCATTTCAAAAGTAGCTTTTAATTCTGGCAACTTTAGTAATTATTTTATAAACACGTACTAGGTCATGAATTTTAAGTACAAAGGAGGAACTGTTAATGGCTTTTATATCTGCTTAACTAAAAGAAACGAGCAAATCTCTTATGGAATCAGGATGTGCAATAACTTTCTCGAAATAGTCACATCAACCAGCAACAATAACAGTATTGCCTGTCTAGACCTATCTGATACAGGTTTTGGTTTTGTGCAAACACTGATAGTTTTTTTAGGTCGTCGTTTTTTCTCTACTTTAAAAGAATTTATTTTAAACTGACTGATGATTGTTTTCTCAGTTCTGTCTCTTCTCTCTGTTCTGTAATATGTTAATGCATTATAGTCTTAAGTATGGCTCTATTTATAGTTGTTTGTACCTCAGAAAAGAACAGAGCACAGAAATGGTACTTTGAAGGCAATGATTACAGTAGATTCATATATCTTCTGCTGGTCTTAGGGATCCATTTTAGTGATGTAAATATAATCAATTAGGAAATTGGTATCTTACTAGTAGGAAAATGATAAAGATTAGATGGTTAGTTGACAGATTTGTGCTTTACCAAACCCAGTCATATTGCTTGAACCCAAGAATGTATATGTCTATTATGATGATAGAGTAACTCATGTCCATTGCTTTTGCAATGATATTAATTTGACATTTTGCATTAGGTTTTGGTTCCTATTCAAGGTAATTAAAAATCATTTTTAATGAATAGAATAATGCAAGAATAAGTAGTGTGCATGGGAGAATACGAATCGAGGAGCAGGAAATTGTAATTGGATAGTTTAATTATATTACTTCTTGAAGATGAAACTATCAGTATTCACTAATTAACATTTTTTAGTTCTTTATTGAGGGCATGGACAGCAGCCTTCAGGAGGAAGGGTTAAAACTGTGCCTCTCATACTGGAAGTTCTGCAAGTTTGACATTAAGCATTTGATTCACTCATACATTAAATGGCTCTTTTTGCCAATTGAAGGCATGCAACATGCTCATTTGAGCTTATAAGAAATTAAACTGTTGAAATAAGTAATGGAAATTATTATGGCTCTTCTTTTAACAGGTATTTGTTTGCTTATGGAAAGGATGTAAAGTATATAATACACCATCAACCAGTCAGAGTTGGTTACAGAGGCATATGCTGACACACAGTGGAGATAAACCTTTCAAGGTAAGTAAATGTATGTGAGTCTTTTTAAAAAATTTTAACTGAAGTTCCAAAGATCCTTAATCAGCATACTGTTGCCCTTCTAAAAAATTTTAAAAGAACCATTTGTTTTAACATTCCAGTAGATAACGTGGAATTTTAAAAAGTAGGTGGGAAAAGATGATTTAATCCTATTACTAAAATTTGGAGAAGAGAAAAAAAGTCTCTGAGTGTAGGGTCTTGAAAATAGTACACAGATGAATGACTTGAATACATCTGTTTCAAGTTGGTTTTCTCACTCTCATAGGTTTCAGCCTTTTTTTATTAGCAGACAATGATTATTACATAAAAAATGTAATTGTAACCCTGGCTGGTGTGACTCAGTGGATTGAGTGCCGGCTTGCAAACCAGAGGGTCGCCAGTTCGGTTCCCATCCAGGGCAAATGCCTGGGTTGTGGGCCAGGTCCCTAGCTGGGGGCATGTGGGAGGCAGCCATACGCTGATGTTTCTCTGCCTCTCTTTCTCCTTCCTTTCCCCTCTCAAAATAAATAAATAAAATCTTAAAAAAAAAAAAAAAAAAAAGGAATCAACCAATGAATGCATCAATACATAGAAAAGAAATCGATGTCTCCCTCCTTCCCATCCTTCCTTTCCTCCTTTCTTTCTCTAAAATCAATAAATTCTTTAAAAAAATTAAAAAATAAAATAAATAATGTAATTGTAGAACATTAAGGGTCTTTATTCTTTTCAATTTTGAGGTCATGCACTGAACTTAGTTGTGAATTACTGTGTCCAATAGATGTATTGAGGAAAATCTGAACAAAGAGCAAGTTTTTATAAAAACTTTTTATGTTTATCTTTATTAAAAATTAAAAAAAATATTTTGGTTTGTAATTATGAAAAGCATACAGACTAAAAGTTTAAAGAAGTTTAATAGTTTTTAAACCCATGATATCTACTGCTATGTAAGTATGCCAAAAACTTCCCTTGGGTTTCGTTAGGAAGGAGTTAATTTTTGTGGAGTTGCTTCTTAAAAAATAAAGTTTTTTTTTGAAAAGACAACCTTTAGTGAGTTTTAAAATGTATGAAGAGCCCTGGCCACATGACTTAGTTGGTTGGAGTATCATTCTGTGCACTGAAAGATTGCCGGTTTAGTTCCCAGTGAGGGCACCTGCCCAGGTTGTGGGTTCCATCCCCAGTTGGGGCATGTACAGGAGGCAACCAATTGCTGTGTCCCTCCTTCCTTCTTCCTCTTCCTGTCTCTCCCCCTTCTTTGTTTAAAATCAATGGACACATGTCTTTAGATATAAATTTTAAAAATGTATAAATAAATAATTACACTTAAAATCTTTCTTCCTTTTTTGTTCCCTTGGTCCCTCTCCCCCAAATAACTGATACTAGTTTCTACTGAATTTTTCTAGTATTTCCTTATGAAACTACAAGCAGGTAAATATGTAATCTCATTCTTCTTCCTATCACAGAATTTAGTAAACTATATACGGTCTATTAAAATAAGCTTTTATTTTAAAGCAGTTTTAAATTTACATGAATATTACAAAGATTATAGAGTTTCCAAATATCATACACCATTTTTTTCCCATTATTAACATCTTTATTGTGTGTATGTGTACCTTGCTTTTTTAAAAACCGTATTTTATACTAGAGCTCTCTCTTTGTTTATAGAGAATATTCTCTTTTTTTAACAACTTCATAGTATTTCATTGTGTGTGGCTGTGGCAGTTCATTTAACCAAACTTTTAGGTACTTGGTTTGTTTCTAGTCTTTACTATTACAAAGAGTGCTATAGTGATGAATCTTTAAACATGCCATTTTGCATATTTATGCTTATAGATGGAGGAGAAAATTCTCAAAATGATTTGAGTGGGTGATCAAAGGCTATATAAGCATTGGTAATTATTTTTTTTTTAAATTTATTGATTTGCGAGATAGGGAGAGACAAATGTTCTACTTATTTATGCGTTCATTGGTTGATTGTTGTATGTATGCTGACTGGGGATTGAATCTGCAAACTTGGCGTATGGGGATGATGATCTAACTAACTGAGCTACCTGGCGAGGGTAAGCATTGGTGATTTTGATTACTATTGCTAAATTGCCCTCCCTGGGCGTTGTACCCTCATCAAAATGTTAGAGCAGCTGCCTTCTCCGTAGCCTTCCTAACAGAGTGCTTTTGGGTTTTTGCCAATCTAATGTATGAGAAATTGTATCCTAATGTAGTTTTAATTTGCTTTTCTTTGATTATGAGTGATGTTGGACATCTTTTCATATGTTTAACCATTTGGATTTCTTTTTCTCTTTTTTAAAAAACATCAGTGGCCTCATTGAGCTTTCTGTTGACATGTGGGTCCTATAACTTTTAACAACCTAGTTTTTCCTATAGACCATACAAGAGATCTCGGCCCTGACAATTATTAGAAGTGTGTGACCTGGGACAGGTTTTTAAGCTTTTTTCTAATGTGTAGTTTGTAATAATAGTTCCTTCATAGAGTTGTAAACAGTATATATCCAATAAATGTAAGAAGTTATTGTTGAAGTAAAAGAATAATTTACTTACAGTGTGCTTTTTCATATATTTTTCTTTATGACAGCAATTTATGGTCGGTTATGATGTGCAGGTTAATTTCAAAGACCATACAAATAGGTTTTTCCCCAACTCTTTGTTTAGAAATTATAGATGTTTCCCATTAGAGAGAGGGAAATAAATTGTTGAATAAGAAAGGCAGGCCTGTGCTCTTCAGGGAACTTACATTTTTTAGGTTTACATAAATCTAAATAGATTTGAGTGATGAAATGTTTTAAGTTTTAAAAGTGATCTATGAAAGAATCTCTGGAAACATGGATTAGAGATCAGTTAAATGTACACTTGATCCTTGAACAACATGGGTTGATAACCTGTGCATTCAAAAATCTTTGTATAACTGTTGACTGCCCCAAAGCTTAACTATAGTCGGCCCTCAGTTTCCTGGGAGAATTGGGTCTAGGACCACCAAGGATATCAAAATCTATGGATGCTCCAGTCGCTTATATTAAAAGACATAAAACAATTCTTGTAGTTTTCCTCACCCTCCATATCCACATCCATGGATTTCCAACAATGGATCAGAAATACTGCTTTTGCTCTGCAGTTGGGTGAATCTGTGGATGCAAAACCCACAGATAGAGAGGGCTGAATGTATTTATTGAAAAAAAAATCTGTTTATAAGTGGACCTACACAGTTCAAATCCATGTGGAAGGGTTACTATACTATATAATAGGAGCTGGGAAAGAGAAGTTCAGTGTAGTTGACTGTATGCGTAGATAGAGGTGAGTGATGAGGTGATGGTATTTTGGGGGGAACAAAACCCAAAAAGTTTTTTCAAAAAAATAAGAGACTTATTCCAAAACATTAACACCTCATCACCTTCAAGCACAGTTAAGTGTTCAACAATTTAGAGATTTGTCTTATATGTATGCACCTGTGTAACCACTACTCCAGTGAAGAATATTTTCAGTATAACAAAATTTCCTAATGTCTCTTCCCAGTCTACCCCTCTCCAGGCCTCTACTTCTCCCCCGAGGCCGTATTTTGATTTCTGTCATCCTGGCTTAGTTGTATCAACGTTTTTGTCTGGCCTTTTTCATGCAAGAAAATAGCAACGAGATTTTCCTAATTTTCTGTACCAAGTCGTCTTTTAAAAATATCTGTGTAGTATTTGATTGTACAAATATATCATAGCTGATCCATTCTAATGCTGGTGGACATTTGGGTTGTTTCTAACTACTGTTAATAAGCTGCCTTATGCACATTCTTCAGCATGTCTTTTGATTGCACACATACAGTCATTTCTCTTGGCTGTATCCGTGTGAGTGGAATAGCTGAGAGTTTTAGTACTATATCTTAATACTGTCAGTCTTTAATTTTAGCCATTCTAATTGTTGTGTAGTGTTTCCTCATTGTGGCTTTAATTGTTATTTCCCTAGTGAGTAACGATTCTGAGTACATTTTCACATACATAAGGCTATTTGGATTTCCTGTTTTGGTGAAGTACCTATTCAACCCTTCCATTATTTTATTGAATGGTTTGTCTTTTACATAATTTTTAATATTTTGGGAATAAATACTTTGTCAGATATATGTATTGCAAATACACTTTTCCAGTCTGTTTTTGTTTTCTTTTAACATTTCCTAATGGAGTCTTTTGAAGAATAGTTTTTAATTTTAGTGAAGTCTAATTTATCAACTTTTTTTTATGATTAGTTTTTTTGTAGTCTTTCAAAAAATTTATGCCTACCCACAGTATGTGAAGATGAGAAGGGTCTTACGAAAAAGCCAAGAATTTTTTCTTCTGGTATTAAGAGATTATTTCAGGCATTAATAAGTATCTATATTTTAAATATTATTTACATAACATAAAATTTACCAAATGTACAATTCAGTAGTTTTGAGTGTATTCACAGGGTTGTACAACCATGACCACTATCTAATGACCGAAATATATGCTTTTTAGAAAAAGAAAGGAAAGCATAAAAGAATAGAGTGAGTGGACAATTTGTGTAATAGCATGTAGTTTCAAATATACATGAGATACTTTATGGTGACTATTTGGAAATACTAAAAAAAAACATTTATGACTAGTAAGCTTGAACTGTGGAAATTTAAAAGCAATTTAAATTTAGAAGCAAAAAGTTTCTCATATTGTTTTAGTATTTGATGTGCGATGAGCTGGGCAAAGTGGAGGGGTTGGAAATAATCAGGGTTAGCAAAAGGCTTGAATGGTGCTGCTTTGTGCCTTGCACATTACATGCATAATTTATTACATCGCACTTTAATTAATGTAATCATTACAACATCAGTTCTTTGAGGTTATTACCCTTGTTGCCCTCATTTTATAGATGAGGAACTAAGGTAAGAAAAGATTAAATATTTGGTAGGGTTATGGGCAGTTAGTGGGAGATTGAGCACTTCAGAGGCAGAATGAATTTAGGGTCTGTCTACTTAAACGCTTGTGCTTCAGTGCCTCTCAGTAATTTGTCTTGCAGAATGGCTCCTGTGCATATATGTACTGTATATTGTCTTTGGGTTACTGTTATCTCTAAACTGTCTGTTAGTCTGGATTTTACTTTTTCTAAGGAGTTTGCATTGTATTTTTTGCCTTTTCATATTCATAGCATGATTCAAGCATTCTCCAAAGAGTTCAGTATTAAATTTCTATCTTTAAAAACATTATAGTGTGGCTGTTCTGTAATGGGGTGCTTTGTGTGTGGGATAATTGATAAAGTCATCTTGATGATGAATTCTAAAAAATTTGTTACTGTCTTTACTGAAAACATTTAAAGTTGAAATTCTTTAGGATTAAGCCTAAATAAGGAAAAGTGATGGAGAACAGGAAAAGGTAGGGTTGGTATAGTACCTGATGTTACCTGGCTATGACAGACCACGTTCACAGCCAACAAAGCTTTTTCTTAATTCCAAGTAGTGTCTTATTGTTCTTCTACTCTGTCACACAGAAATAAATATGTTATAAAAGTAGTACTTGCTTACTATTAAAAATTTGATATTGAAAAGCTTAAATAATACAGTATTATAACTAGAATCTAACATCTATATAAAACCAGTTTATTGTCTCAATTATATTTGACTTTTTAACATATATGTACCAATTAAAGAAATAAAGAGAATTCTTTCGAAGCTACATGCAACCTGCATTTTTTTGTTCTGTATTGGGCATCTCCTCATGTCAATAAATTTGTTAACTCTTTAATGGTAGTGTAATATGTGAGTTTACCATTTTTATTACCAATCCTTACTTGATGGGTATTTTTTTTTGCTCCAGTTTTCCCCAGTATAATAACTAACAGTGTAATCAATGAATACACTTATAAAGTCATTTTGTGAGCAAATATAACTTCCTAGTAGCTTTTTTGCTAGGTCAAAGTGGATCTATATATGGGCTTGCTTTTGATAGGTATTGTTACATTTTCCATCCAGAAAAACATAACAATTTGGCTCTTTGTATTTTTCCCTCTAAATTGATTATTCATTTGCTTTGCCCTTTTTTCTATTTTTTTTCTTTCTGATTTATAAATACTAGGTATTTAATGTACATATTTGCTATATGTAATAGATATATTGGCTAGAAGTTTCAGTATATTGACATTACTATACATTTTAATGTATATACAATGTAAATACCTTTCTATGTATTCACATTGCTATTTTTTCCTATATTAATTTTGTACTTTTAGAATAGAAACCTTCTTGAATGTATTCATTTTATAAAGTAGGAATGACATCATTTCCATGCTGTGATAGGAGTTAAATATTCTTTCCAAGTTGACAATTTTTTTGACATTATATGCTTTTTTTTCTAAATAATTTCAACTTGCTAGTTTTCTCTCTCATACACATCGATAGAAAGAACTCCCATATACCCTTAACCCATAGTCCCAGTTAACATGTTGCCATGTTTGCTCCATCTACCCACCCATCAATCCATCATTGGGTCGGCCAAAAAATCTATATTTTTTTTTCTGTAAAATAAAAGACACTTTTTTCATTTTCACCAATAACTTTGCTGATCTGGATATTTTGAGTATGTCAGCTGTCTCCCACATGGTATAGCATTGATTGTTCTCAATTAATGTCTTGTTTTGATCACTATCAACTTCAGCTGGTCTACCTCACATGGAGCATTGTTCAGCGAGAAATCTCCAGCATGAAACTTTGCAAACCACTTTTGACATGTTCAGGCAATCACAGCAACTTCTCCATACACTGCACAAATCTTTTTCTACATCTCAGTTGCATTTTTACCTTTCTTGAAATTATAAAGCATAAGATGTCAAAATGTTTTGTACTTTCTTCCATCTTCAGTATTAAAATGGCTGTACAAAATTCACTGATTTTGATTAAGTTTTTTAAATGCATGCTGATATGACAGCTGTCATAATACAAATTAACAAAATTGTTTCAAATGAAATTAAAGATAACTAAGCGCTACTAGAGCCATCTTACAGGAAAGAAACAAACTTTTTGGCCAACCCAATACATATCTCCATCTGTCTTCCCCCATTCCTCCATCTCTCCTTTCTGTTTACTTACTTACCTACCTATCTATCAGTACAGTACACACACATTTTTGGGGAACCCTTTGAGAGGGACAGTGTCCCTAACTAAATTCAGTGTGTGTTTCCTGAGAACAAGGGTATTCATTTACATAACCTTAGTATGATTGTCAACATCCAGAAATTTAATATTGATGCTATTAGCTATTCAGATTTCACAAATGGTCCCAATAATAGCCTTTATATAGCAGGTTTAGATTTCAGATGAGGATCATGCATAGTTTTCTGACTCCTTTAATCTTTAAAAAACATTTTATTTATTTTTAGGGATAGAGAAAGGGATGGAGAAAGGAGAAGAAGCATCGATGAGTGAGAGATACAGCAATCGGTTGCCTCTCACATGCCCCGAATTAGGGTCCAGGCCAGCAACCCAGGCATGTGCCCTGACTGGGAATCAATTGGCAACCCTTCATTTCAGTTCACAGGCCAGTGCTCAATCCACTGAGCCAAACCAGGCAGGGAAACTCCTTTAATCTTAAAAGTTTCTTCAGCCTTTCTTTATCATTCATGGCACTGATAACTTTTGAAGTGTATCAACCTTTTATATTGCAGTATGTCCTCTATTTTAGGGTTGTTTGCTGTCTTTATAATGATCAGATTTCAGTTTAGGCATTTTTGCAGAAAATAGAATAAAATTCTCAGTGTGTCTCTTCTGGAGACAATTGATGACAATCTGTCTCCTCCTGTGAAGTTACTTAGCATCATTTGGTTAAAGTGGAATTTGCCAGGTTTTCTACTATAGACTTATTTGTCCCTTTACAATTAATAGTTATTGGAGAGATGACTTTGAAGCTATGTAAATATGTGTTACTGTTTGAATCAGTTTTAGTCTCTGTTGATGAACCTTGCCTGGATCAATTATTACCATGGATCGATGATTTGTAACTGAGGGTTACAGATGAGTGTTTTTCCATCTTCCCATCTAAATTTACTAGTTGATATTCTTCTTACATAGTTTTCTGTTCTTTGTTCTATCTAATCTTTGGCTTATATCCATGACTGTCATCATTTTGATGCTTACAGATTTTTATATATTGAATTGATCAGATTTTGCTCATGTGGCTTCTGGGATAACTGGTTAAAGCTTTGAATGGTAAATGTCTCCATCGGTGTTGGTTATGGCACAGGCTAGAAACTGGAAGTCATAAATAAGGCCGGTTAACTTGATGTGGGAAACGAAAGCCTTGGATGTATAATTTAGGTTTAAGCTTAATTTTATGGTCCCCAATTTTATTTGTCTTATATTTAATGAATAAGAAGATAGGTATCGTGAAAATAATTATGTTATCTCATTAGGAAATTTTAGTTTTGTAAAGTCATACATGCTCCTAAAATGCAAATATAGTTTCTTTGCCAAGGGCTTTTATAGTATCTGCCTATGATAATTAAAGTGCAAAGATTATTTCAAGATAAGCCCCCGCCCCTCACTCATGTATGTACATCTGCTTTGTATGTACATTTAGAGTTTGAGAGAAGGGGAGTTGCTGTCATTTTGTTAAACATAATAAAACATTTTAATTACTAGAGGTTTGGAAAACATTGCATGTGCTTTTATAGTACTAGGATTTTGGGATTTTAAAAACTATTCTCTTGGTCTTTTTTTGTTTGTTTGTTTTGAAATTGTGATTTTTGATTCTTGTTAGTCATTAGATATTAAGCTTTATCATTGCTAAGTGGTTTCAGCCCAACCTTACTTACAAATATTTTACTTAACTGAAAAAAAATACATATATACATCACATTTGTTGATTGTTTTGATTTCCTTTTTCTTTATTGCCAGTGTAGCAGTGGTTTGTCTGGATAAATTTGTACGAATATGTTTGAAATTGAGTGGTTGTACTTTTCAGATAAGCTCACTTTTTTCACACACTTGTTTCTCCCCTTGTCTGATATTTCTGTTATTTTGAACATTATTTATAGTAATTTAATTGTCTTGGGTTAATTTATTAATTGTAACTTAACTCACAACTAGTCTTCTATAGCTCAACATGATGGATTCCTTTCATAATATTGACATATTTGAATAACTTCTCATTGTGATAGAGTAATGCTTGAGAAACTCAGACTTACTTTCAAGTCTAAAACAGCCAGTCTTTTTAGATGTTTTGGAACCAAGAACCTGGTTTAAAAAATTGATATAAAAGTTTTCTCAAACCAGACTTAAACTATTGTATCCCCACTATGAGGTGGCTTATAGTTGTGCATACAGGCCAATTTTGGTCATTTGTTTCAGGACACAGTGAGGAATACTAATATTACATCATTCACTGTGATGAGTGATTAATTTCCTTATTCAGTTCTTTTATGATCTGTTTTATAATGGTAGTTGATAATTTAACTATTTTACTTCTTTCAGCTTTATTGAGGTATAATTGACAAATAAAACGATAAGATACTTAAAGTATACTGTGATTTGGCGTATGTATGCAGTTGTGCAAGGATTCCCTTCAATCCATCACCTTACACACATACACTTCAGTGAGAATCTGCTTTTCAGCCACCATTCTCTAATAATAAAAAGATTTAAACACCCTGTTCTGCTATCTTTCAGAAATTCTTCTTTGCCATTTTGTATGTCTGTGTGTCTGTCTGAAGCTCTGATGTTGCTTAGCCTCGACAGCCCATTTTTAGGAGTCTCCCACTCACCAAAGTGTACAATTTGAGTATGAATAGGGATAATAGCTGCAATGATCATCATGATACAGAAAACAAAAAATGATTCCCCCACCCCCGAAGAAAGAAAAACAAATTGGTCACCTTTGGAGAATAGTAGGAATTTCATTATTTGGGAAGAATTAAGAATCAAGAGTTTCTTCCTTTACTATGCCAACTGTCTCACTGGGTATCCAAATCCTGATGTCTGAGTTGCACCTGTGGCCAATGAAATGGGAATCTCTGGGGTATGTTGCCAGGAATTGCTTTATTTAAAAAGATCTTTCAGATGATTTTGATGTGCACCCAGGCTTAAGAAACTCTGTTCTATGAGGTATTTCCCTTAATGGGGACCTTATAAGAGAAATATCACTTCTTATATCACTGAGTGAACTAAGTAGCTAGTAACCGCTACTAAACATTTTTCTGGTAAATGCAGTTACCAATTCAGTGCTCTTTGAAAGGGAAGAGCCTTTTGAAAGGCTGTGCTTTCACATGCCTGTTGCATGTGGGATTTTTAAAACTTAACACTTTCCTCTCTAGGCCTCCTTGATAGCACACTTGTTTGTTTTTCCCGCCTCCCCTTCTTCCAAACTTGTTGGCTGCTCCCAGTCTGTTCTGCTGGCCTCTGCTCTGACTCCTGCATGTTGGAGAGTGGCTTCTTAAAATTTCTCACTCTAGGTGTTCTCTAGTCCTTTGGCTTAAATACTATTTATATTCTGATTTCTCTTAGATGTTATCTCTAGCCCTAACTTGCCATGGATTCCAGAATAGAATATTTATCTTGTAGGTCTAATAGAGCATTTTGAACTAATTAACATGTACAAAATCTTGTTTTTTTATTTCAAACATGGTCCTACTCGAGATTCAGTAAGCAGTAAGATCATTATTTAGTTACTCTAGCTTTAAGAGCTCTGCATTATTCTTGATTCCTTTCTTAACGTATAGTCTCCCCCTAAATGCAGTAGTAAATCCTGTCGTTTTGACCTGCAGTGTAATTTGAATATGACTACTACTTCTCACCCTACTGTTTTATCCCTAGTTCATCTTTTATGTTTGTTAGTCACTCTACTACTTGGAATTCTTGGTAACTCCTCACTCTCTCCAAATTAAAATTCACATTTCTTAGCATGATGCATAGTAAGGTCTTCATACCTGATATTTACCTGCTTCTCTATTCTCATTTGGTTCCTTACTAATACCTTCATAGGAAATTGTCTTCCAGCCACATTGTACCATTTGTAGTTCTCACTGAAGTTTTGTATAGGCTGTGCTTTCTACCTGGAGTTTTAAAAAAGCTTTTTATTTTGGAAAATTGTTAGATTTACAGACAAGTTGCAGATAGTACCGAGTCCCCCTGTCCCTTCACCCAGTGTGTTCCCCCTGATGTTATCATGTTGCTGTGGTACATTTGTCAAAACTAAGAAACCAGCATTTCTACCTGGAATTTTTATTTTCCTTTAGATTACCTGTTAATAAATACTACTAGTACCTTCTGTGAAACTGGTGTTTTCTGCTTATTGTTTAAATAACTCCTTGTAGATTTTCATAGCACTTCATAGTCTTTATACTGGAAAAGACAATCTTAGTTTTGCTTCATTTGAATAGATCTGTTTAGGGGGAAAAACCCCAGTAATTCCAAGTTTCAAATTTTAGAGCAGCTACTTCACCACAACAGTAACAACATAGAGTGTTTCAGTCAATCTGGGAAATAAAACATTTAAAACAGTCAATGTCCAAAAGCCATTTTTCCCCTAATTGTTGAAACAGGGTGCTTATTCATCAGAACACTGTGTGAGGTGGCTTAAGTTCAGAGTCATTGTGTGTGTGGGTGAAAACATTAATATCTGAACGCTTAAACACACTCAGTACTGTGAAATGCTCATGTTAGTAGGATGAAGATACTAAGGCCATTTGAGCAACAGCAGATTTGTCTCTTACCTGTTCTCTGTGATATACATTGATGAATGGAATATGATTCGTTGACTCTTAAAATTTTCTTTTTTAGGGTAAAAGGAATGTATTTAAGTGAAATGTGTGCTGTTATATTTCCTTTTAATAAACGTACTTTCTCTAAATTTTTATTGTACGTTTGTGTTTTTTAGATTTGTTTATGATTCTTAATTGAGGAATGATCAAAATAAAAGAAAATAGCCCTGGCTGGTGTGGCTGAGTGGGTTGAGTGCTGGCCTGTAAACCAAAGGTCGTAGGTTCAATTACTAGTCAGGACACATACCTGGGTTGCAGGCCAGGTCCCCTGTTGGGGGGTGTGAGAGGCAAACGGTTGGTATTTTTCTCACACATCAGTGTTTCTCTCCCTTTTTTCCCTCCCTTCTCCTCTCTCTAGAAATGAGTAAATAAAATCTTTTTAAAAAAATCAAAGAAAACAATTTTCTGTTAGAATTCTCGTTACTCATTTTATTTTCAAAGCCTTGAATCATTGATTTAATTGTTGATTAAAATAAACTTGTGGATATTTAACTCTCACTTTTAGATGATACCAGGGCCTATACTTTGCAGTCTTGAAGGATCCCAGGAGAAAAAGAATCCATCAAACATACTGGGACCTTTATAGGATAATCCTGGTGGAACCATATCACAAAATGCCTCTGAATTTAAACCTGAAGGGCATGGATCTAAACTGTTAATGTCATTTCTGCCTTTTAATTATGGATATAGTCAAGTAGCTGTTCTCAAATTTGAAGTGTGGATTTTTTTCAACACATTTGTTTGAATAACCATTATTAAACCGAGAACCCAAGGGCAAAGGACTGTCTTATTTATATTATATTCTTTGAAGCATCTAACACATTGGCCACAAATGGTGTATATTTATTGTATATTTTTAGAGTAGGTGTTAGGGAATATAGGGATGCTATCTTGGAAAGAAAGAAAAATAAGTATTGTATGGCTTATTCTGTGGCAGTACTGTGTCATAGAAATATGTGTAAACCAAATAGGTCATTTTAAATTTTCCAGTGCTACAGTAAAACAATTAAAACGGGTTAAAATAATTTAAGTAATATCTTTGAAATAACCCATTAATTATTTCAATATTTTATCAATATACAGAATTGATGAAATATTTTGCTTTTTTCGCATACTAAACCTCCCAAATTCAGTGTGCATTTTATAGTCACATTTCAACTGCTCAGTAGCTATTTTGTGTCTAATAGCGAAAATGTATTGGATAGTGCAAAAACTAACCCATTAGTGTAATTAGTGTTAAAGCACTGTCCATTCAGATGCTAAACACTTGGTCTATGTTTAGAGTTTACAAAATTCACAGCTGCATAAGTGTTCACATACCCAGGTTCTTACAAACATACTTAAAAGTTCTTCAGTACTTAAGTATCATGTTTTAAATTTTAAAATGGTTAAGAAAATACAAACAACCATAAAGGCACTACTTTTTAAAAAAATTAATCTTAGGCCCTGGCTGCTGTGGCTCAGTGGATTGAGCGTCGGCCTGCGAGCCAAGTGTCGCTGGTTCGATTCCCAGTCAGGGCACATGACTAGGTTGCACGTCAGGTCCCCAGTTGGGGGCGCAAGTGAGAGGCAACCACGCAATGATGTTTCTCTCCCTCTCATTCTCCTTTCCCCTCTCTGTAAAGATAAATAAACAAATTATTTAAAAATATTAATCTTTATTGTATTTTTTTCCGTTACCATTTAGTCTCCTTACATGGTCCCCTTATACCACCCCCACACCTCGGCACTACTTCTTACTATGATGCTTTTAATAAAATAAATGAAAAATAAGATTTGGCAAGGATGTGGAGCTGATGGTTTTGTAACATTGTGAATACACTAAACACCACTGCTTTGTACACTTTAACATAGTATAATATATGAGTTTCACCTCAATAAATAATTATGAAAATAAAGTTAAAAATTTAGTTTCTTCGTTATAGTGGTTTTTCTTAAAGTGGTAAGCAGGAATACTTGGTTCTTGGCTTCTGTGGCGGACAGTTGTTTTTATGGCAACATGGTAATCTATAGAAGATGGAAACTTGAAAAAACATTATTTTCTTGGTACTCAAAATAAGTGTAGAAGTTTTTATATTCTAAGAACTCAATAACTGTTAGTTGCTGGACTTCTCCTTGTCAGTGTCTATAGCTGATCATTGTAGATGCAGACTCTCTTGAGGACCACAGTAGTGATAGGGTCCTTGTAGGAAGTAAATGAAATACTAATTTCCAAGTACTGGATATGGCTAATTGCTTCTTTTCATGGTTCCCATAGCACTCTGTGCTTAACCCCCCAATTGTAGTTTTTTGAAGTTGTCACTTTATACATATATCTTGCCGACCCCATATAAGCACTTTCAGGGTGAGAACTGTCTCAGTAATCCTTGTAGAATTTTGCATGGTACTGGGCATAGAATAGGTAGTTATTTGAACTAAAATCTTGAATCATTCCATTGCCTCTTAGTGGGCACCCTAGAATGGGCAGAGATTTTTATTAGTAATGCTGAGTGCCATTAGAGCCCATAAAATTGTCTCTTGCATATTAAAGTAAAAAGAATAATGATTAATGACACCATATAAGGAGCTTGTTGTGAAGTGATTCAGCCAGCATTGGTTTTTTCAGTCTATAAGCAATTCGGTAAAAGTATGCTCCTGCCTTCAAAATGCATGGAAAGGATGAGTTGGGATAAATATTTAAATGTGCAGCAAAAGAGTGAGGATCTTCTCAAAGGAGGATGAACGCCTTTGCACTTAGGCAGTTTTAGAGAGACTGTGCATAAAGTTAGTATCTTTACTAATAGAGGATTGTGTTGTGTTTTTAGAAATTTAAAATGGTAGAGTGCCTGTTGAAAGAAAAACCCTGGAAGCATGTAGATTCTTTTTTGTGGTATTAGCTAGTTAAAGTGTTATATAAATTGAAACACCTAGGAATAATCTGATGGATGTAGTTGGTGTTAAACATAACAAATTCGTATGGTTGGAGTTTGGTTGTCAAGTCAGAAACTAGATAAAGTGGATAAATTACTAAACGAAAAGATACCAGCAATTTAGCTGTTTGGGGATCATTTTGAAAAATGGTGTGTACTTGTTTTTTCAGCTTTTTAATTTTTTAAAATTTATTGATTTTTGAGAGAGAGAGATCAATTTGTTGCACTTATTTATGCATTCATTGGTTGGTTACTGTATGTGCCCTGACCAGTGATCAAACCTACAACCTTGGTGTATCAGGATGGTGCTCCAACCAACTGAGCTACCCAGCCAGGGCAACTGGTGTTTGTTTTAATTAACGTTCATTTGTTAGAAGACATGCAGATGTTATTTCCTAAGATATAACTTAGAAATCACACATTTGTACCCTAGATAACTTGTATTTTGCAGTGTTAGTGCTGTCAAAGCATTCCACATTTATTCCACCAGGTTGGACTTCAGTAGTTAACCTTCTGTTTTCTCAGTCTTGAAAGTACAGGAGGCTAACGGTAAAGAGGCAGTATTTAATGGACCTTGTAGAGGGTTGCGTAAGTCCAATTCTGAGCGTAAGTCTTCTCTGATAGGCTAGATCTAATAAATGTCATTATTCCAATATTTTTTTCTGTTAGAACAGGATGGTGGCTTTTGGAGATTTTGAAATAACATATATTGTAAGACAAAAATAACTTAAAAAGTCCAGAAATGCATGTAGCTGTCTGGATATCTAAGTCTTTGATGTAAAACAGCTTACTGCTTCTCTTTTTTAAAGTGGTTAATTCAAAACCAGAGTTTTGGTGAAGAAGATTCCACTGTTTTTGTCTTGCGTATAGTGGGAAGAGCATTAAACTGGAAAGGCATGAAAATTGAGCTTCACTTTTTGGCTGTGCCACTGCTTAATGTGTATTACTTTGGGCAATGTATGAAATGAAAGGGTTCTTAGTTGTTTTCTGGAATTAGTTCTATAGCATTACTAATTTACCTTTGAAAATGTGGAATACTTGCTCATATTGTGCTTGTTCCCCACCCAGCACCCCTGACGTCCTGTTTTTATTTTTATTTAGTGTGTTGTTGGTGGCTGCAATGCCAGCTTTGCTTCTCAGGGAGGGCTAGCTCGCCATGTGCCCACACACTTCAGTCAGCAGAACTCCTCAAAAGTTTCTAGCCAGCCAAAGGCCAAAGAAGAATCTCCTTCTAAAGCTGGAATGAACAAAAGGAGGAAATTAAAGAACAAAAGACGGCGCTCCTTACGTAAGTGCCTCACTGAAAATCTGTGTGTTTTACAATTCTTTTGTTTTATATTGGGCTTTTATGCAAATACAGTTTTTACTGTTCTTCAGCTCTGCTTACTTATCTTTTTAAAGAAATATTTATTTATTTTTAGAAAGAGGGGAAGGGAGGGAGAAAGAGAGGGAGAGAAACATGAATGTGTGGTTGCCTCTTGCCCACCCGCAGCTGGGGATGTGGCCTGCAACCCAAGCATGTGCCCTGACTGGGAATCGAACCGGCGACCCTTTGGTTCTCAGACTGGTACTCAATCCACTGAGCTGCACCAGCCAGTGCTGCTTATCTATTTTTGTTAACAGTAATAAACAAGATACCTGTGGGACAATGTGAGAATTCAGTGATGTAAGTTTTATCTGTAGTAGCTAAAGGAGTGTGAGTATATGGCCTTAGAATACAAACTGCATAGATTTATATATTGAGGGCTACTTTGATTTCATCCTAAATTAAAAAATGTAAAACACAGTAGTGTTGGTGTTTCTAACGATATTTTAGAAAAATTGAACATGCTAAAGGTAAAAATCAAGTAAAAATAACTTGTCTGCTCCAAAGTGATGTGTGTGTGAATAGCAAAATTATTTGTAGTCTGTTTCAGCACTTTAAGTCTATTGTAACACACACATACAGTTGTTATGTGCTTAATTTTATGAAGATAGGTAGAACACAACTAGATGATAAGACTTGTAAATGTAGGGAGCAGGAATTGACTTAGGTACCCCAGAGCCTAGCTAGCACTGTGCCTGGTTCTTAAAGAGTCAACTGGGTAATGAACTATCTCTTGAGTGAAGAAATATGATTAAGCAAAGCTGTCATTGAAAAGGGAGGCCACTGCAAGAGTGAACTAGAAAGAAAAAAAAAATGCATCTTTTTCTCTTGGGATCTGAGAAGAGTGTAGAAGAGACTTCATACTAATCCAGACTATAAAGCAGAAAGTTATCTCTAAAACATTGCAATTTTTTTGTTACTACAAGTGAAAAAACTTTCCTAAATTCTCAAGTTTTTTTCTTATTGCTGAAATTAAACATTTTTCAAAGTTGGCTGCTGAATTTAAGTTATGGATCCATTTACTTTTGGATTATGTGTAGCTCATCAGTTTTAAAAAATGCTTGGGCACTCAGTTCTAACACATGTATATAGTATATCCGGGTAATACTGTTAATGCACATTATAAAACAGTTACCAAGAAGATGAAAAATGGTACTATTTCTTCCCTTGCTCTAATGCAGTGGTTCTCAACCTTCCTAATGCCGCGACCCTTTAATACAGTTCCTCATGCTGTGATGACCCCCAACCATAAAATTGTTTTTGTTGCTACTTCATAACTGTAATTTTGCTACTGTGATGAATCGTAATGTAAATATCTGCTATGCAGGATGTATTTTCATTGTTACAAATTGAACATAATTAAAGCATAGTGATTAATCACAAAAACAATATATAATTATATATGTGTTTTCCGACGGTCTTAGGCGACCCCTGTGAAAGGGTCATTTGACTCTCAAAGGGGTGACGACCCACAGGTTGAGAACAGCTGCTCTAATGGATCATGACACTCACCTGCTTTGGAGACTATTGTTCAAGTTTAGTATTCTTGATATTTTAATAGTGAATATAACATAGGTAAGGTCTGAATAGAATCAAATCTGAAGTTGAAGGGCTTGTTTCATTATTGTGAATCCTAGTGATAATGTCTGTGTTTGAATCTTAAATGAGGAGTGGTAGATTTGAATGATTTAGAGAGGTTATTTATTTTTATCTTCTCTAAGTGCTTATTATACTTCTCAGGAAGAAGTGTATTTGGAGAGCATGGAGAAGTATACCTTTTTTCCCCCTGGTAGTCACAGATCTAATAGGAAGGGGATTTGTTTCTCAGCATTAGATAAAATCATGACTTTTTTTTCCTCCCATACATGTCTTCTTCCTTACTGATTTCCATTTATCATTGCATCCTTGATTTTGTGGGTTCTCCTTGTTTGTTACTAGTTGGTATTTTGCTTGTTTCCTTCTGAGAAAAAAAATGCAATGATAACAGGTATCTAAGTTATTTCACATATGCCAGTTTGTGAGATCATTTCCCAACAAAGGCTTCGGTAGATTTGTGTACATGTTTTGCTAACTTCATGAATGGTGGGGGTAAATTCATTCCACATAGTAGTAAATCAGAATAGTGTTGCAAATCAGCTACATGTAATTCAGAATATGCTGTACCAGGAAATCAAGCCATTTCTTCTAGTGTCAGTAAAATTTTATTTTAATTACAATGATCTGATAAAATTATATGTACTGGTGAGGTCCATAGTTGTAAAACAATGAAGTTATTTTCTTTATTTTTAGCAATGTCCCAATTAAGAATATAAATAATACAATTTATAATAGTATTTGTGGGATGAAAATTAAAAATTTAAAAATGTTCTTACCAAATTAAATCTTCAATGTATAACTTTGTTGTGATTACGCTAAAAGAAGATCACCTACCCTGGTTTTGTGAATTTATTATTTTTTAAAAAGTGCTATGCACTTACTGATATAAACTGCTTTATGACTTAATGAGGTATTTTTTATAGGCATTTACTTTACTTAATCATAATCTATAGATGTTTTATCTCCATTTCACAGATAAGGAAATAGACTAAGGTAGATTTAAGCAGTTTGCCCAAAATTACACGGCTGATACTGGAGTAGCTGAGAATTAGAAAGAATTTTGATGGACTCATTGACATTCAGAAATGTATTTATCATTTTCTTAGATTGTTTTTAGAAGTTATTTATAATCAAGAAAATACTTGCAAAACCCCCAAGTAATATTACCATTGTCAAATTTGGAAAAAATTTTCATTACATATTAATATAGAATGTTCATAATGTGCGTGCCATATCTTTGGTTGTGGTGAATGAGATCTCAGTGTGGTGCACAAGTGGAGACAGTCATCAGAGTGTTGAAAATGCAGAGTGGTGCTCAGGAGAGATACTGGAATGAAATATGAAATTATAAAAAATGATAGTAGTCGAAATGTGGAATCATAAGGTCTGAAGTTAGAACCTTACTCACCAAGGGGCCAAATTAATGCACATTCACTCTTTAGCTGGAATTCTCCTTTTGTACATCCTTATCTTGTCAGCTAGACTCCATGTCTTGAAAGCAAAGAAAATCTTGAATTTAAACAGTAGATTGACAGTTGGTAATTACTTCATTCTTTCTTACTACATACTTTTGTGGAAAATGGACTACCTAGCTGTTTGGCATACTGTTATATTTATTTCAATATTCTTTCTCTCTTTTGTATTTTTAGCACGACCACATGATTTCTTCGATGCACAAACACTGGATGCGATAAGACATCGAGCCATATGCTTTAACCTCTCAGCTCATATAGAAAGTTTAGGGAAGGGACACAGTGTTGTTTTTCATAGTACTGTAAGTATTTGATTTCTTTTTTCAAATTGTCTATATATTTTTGAGAATGTATATTTTGACTTTCATAGCCATATTTCTAAATTGCTTAAAATCTAAGAAAATGCAATTTAACAAAAAATAACACACCCTTTAGCCTTTATCGATATTTAAAAAATTACTTGTATTATTGGTTATAAAGCAAATATTTCCCAAAATTGGACATTTTTATGATTAAATTGAATACATTTTCAAAGCAAGCTTAGCGTCCTTTTTATTTTTATATTTTCCTTTTTTCTTTGAATTTATTGGGGTGACACCAGTTAACAAAATTATAGGTTTCAGGTGTACAGTTCTACAACACATCATTTGTACACTGTATTGTGTGTTCACCACCCCGTCAAGTTTCCATCTATCACCATTTATCCCCTCTAAATTGTCCTCCACCCATGCCCCAACCCCTGGCAGTCACCACAAAAATGAATATTTTGGCCTTTAATTTGAGCAATTTGGGAATGTTGGTTTGGTAATTAGGCCATTAGGCATAGCTGTTGTTTTTTTGACCTGGCTTCCTTATTTATAAAATGAGAACATTAGACGCCTTTCAGCTCACATCCCTCTGTGCTGCAGGTGCCTCCCTTACCCCAACAGGAAATAAGATAATGGTTATCCAATTAAAGCTTTGTGAAGGAGGGACTTCTGTTGGTGTGTTCCACTGATGTATCCCAGGTTTTTAGAATTGTCCCTGACAAATAGTAGCCACTGGTTATATTTGTTGAATGATTATGTTGCTCAATTTAGAAAAACAAGTATCAAGTTTGAGAAAGCAGTACATAGTACATTTTTGGTTAATTAGGAGTTAATAGAGAGTTCTCTCTTTACATGTTCCTTGCCATTTTATTATCCAGCCATCTTTAAATTGCTGTAGTTTAGTGAAGGTAAGTTAGTAGAGGTAAAAATTTTACACTCTTAATGATTTGGATCCCTGGAAAAAGAGATTGTTTAATTTTGTCAGTTAAAATATCAAATATACTAAATTAAGGTTTTATTTTTATAATTCAGTTACAGTGCATGAAAATTTAAGTACAAAAGGTCAATACTGATATCAGTGTCTTCTGGTTTGAATCTGTATTTTTTCCATCTCCTAGATACTGAGGTTTTGGGGGCATTTTTACTTTTCTGTGTACTTGCATACTTCCAGTTCAAAGTTTCCAATTTTGATTTTGATATCCAAAATTAAAGACAAGAAATGAAAAGATTAGACACAAAGGAAAGAAAACCTTTTTTGAGATTGAAACACCTGAGGTGTCAGTTTGAGTTTGAAGAACGGTGTGCCATACTTACAGTCTTTTAAAGAACATTAGAAATTGAATTATCTAAATAAGAGTGGAAGGTTGGAAGGAGAATTAGAGGATTTGAATACAAAGTAAAACTGGGTGCAGCCTGCTCAGCAGAGGTGGTTGGAAGTCCTCCTTTGAGGTTCAATTAGCATAGGTTTATGATTTGGTAGGTCTATAATTGTTCAGTAAGATTTGGTCACCAGACCCAGAGTGTGGCAGTTGGGCTAATTTGTTTATTCATTTAAATATTGAGGACCTGCTATGTGCCAGGTAGTACTGATGTAGCAGTCAGCAAAATAGGTTAAAACAAAGCAGTAGACCATGACTGCACTCAAGTAGAAGAGACATGATAAGATAAAGGAGTAAAAAGAACTTAAGAAAGCAAGGAAATAAATTGTTCAGTTTTGAGGGGACGACCATCATAGCCAGTGGAAAATCCTGAAATGGGAATGTGCAAGTATTTTGAAAAACACTGAGGAAGCCAGCGTGGTTGGAGGAAATGAGTGAGGCAGAGAGGGTAGTAGTCAAATCAGAGAGGTACTAAGGAGAACTTTGTTGGACTAACAGCTTGGCTTTTATTCTGTGTGTGATGGGAAGCCATTGAGGGAGTTTGAGCAGCCATGGTCTGATGTGATTTAAAAAAAAAGAAAATTTAATTTTAGAGAGAGTGGAAGGGAGAAAGAAAGACAGGTAGAGAAACATCAGTGTGTGACCTCTCGGCCTGCGACCCAGGCATGTGCCCTGACTGGGAATCGAACCGGCGAACTTTTTGTTTGCAAGCCAGCACTCAATACACTGAGCCACACCAGCCAGGGCTGATGTGATTTTAAAAATAATTTTTATTGGGGTATAATAATATAAACTGCACCCACTTAAAGTGTACAATTCTATGAGTTTTGGCAGTTCCGCTTACCTATGAAACCACCACTAACTACTACAGTTAAAATGCACAACATTCCCATCACCCAGATCTTGTCTGTTGTAACTTTAGTTCATCTCTGCTGCCATCTCCTGCCCTAGAGAACTCACCTCTTTCCTCTCATGTAAGTTTTAATGCGCTCACTTTGGTTTTCTGTGTTGCGAGAACAGACTGTAGGTGAGAACAGGGAGAAACCCATGTGGGTTTCTCAGTAACCCATGTGGAAAGAGACTGGAATGGTTTTGTGGAGATGCCAGAGAGGTTAGATTCTGCTTCGTTTGAAAGTAGCACTGACAAGCATTATGGATGGATTGATAAAAAGAGGAAAGATGACAGATGACTTTGGTTTCTTGGCAGGAGCAACTGGCCAAAAGGATGAGTACAATTTATTTATTCCCTTTTAAAGTCAATCAACCAATCAGTTAAATTTTAGAGAGGGGATGGGAGGAAGAGAAATATCGATGTCAAATAGAAACATTGATCACAGGTTGCCTCTTGCACACCTCCATCCAGGGACCAAACTTGCAACCTAGGCATGTGCCCTGACCATGAATTGAACTGTAAACCTTCTGCTTTGCAGGATGATGCCTAGCCAACTGAGCAACACTGGGTCAGGGCTGGAGTTGCCCATTAAAATAGAGGCTGTGGTGGTGAGCAGATTGGGGGAAAGGGGAATATTAAGAGCTGTAATTTCAGCACTTTCTGTAGAGCCATAGAGTGCCTGGTGTCCTGTATAGGGAGTTGGAGCTCAGAGGGGCATTTAAATGTATCAGACTGTATAAGATCACTTTGGAACTAAGTATGAATAGAAAAGAAAATAAATTTAAGGGCTGAGCTTTGGAGCGCATCAACATTTAATAAGCAGCAAATCGGATGAAATAATGGTCTAGTAATGAGCAAGTTATCTCTTCATAGTAGGAAACAGCGAGTGGTGATGGTGATGAAGAAAGTTGTATTTTGAAGAACAAAGCCCCAACTTCCACATGCTTTCATTAGAACAAGTTCCTTGTGATAAAGTCCTTAGATTTACCATGGGAGGACTTGAGATGATGCCCAGAAAAGAGAAGGAACTTAAAGTAGTGGTGATGATACAGGGAGTCTGGAGGAAAATTGAAAAACTTACTGAGTGTCAAAATAGTCTGTGATGGTGAATAGAAGTTTTCTAGCAGTAGAAAACATCTGAGAGGATTTAAGAACATGAAACCTATGTTTGTCATAAATTAAAAACAGGAATAAGAGGGACTTGTACCCCCAAGTGACATTGCAGAGTCAGTGGTGAACTTGACTTAGGATAAATCACAAAGGGTGGAGTATAACCTGAAGAATTGCTTTTTCCTGGGGAAGGTGGAAGGAAGAGACATCCATAATGGGGCAGGGTCTTTGTTTGACACAATAGAAAGGAGAGGAGCTAGGTGAGCAAGTTCTCCGAAGTTCCGTGGCCTATGAAGGTTTTGAGTTAAACAGAATCACTTTTGTTAGCAGAGTGTTTAATAATACAGATTTAAGTGTTCTAGTCATCAAACTAAGTTTTATAGGAAATAATTTTATTGCTAATGAAACAGCAGAAAAACATTTTTGTATGCGGTACTATGCTGTGCAGTTTGCCTAATTTGCCATTTATAATTGAAACATTTTCTTTCGAGCCTTCTCCAGAAGAGGTCAGCAGATTCCTAGTTACCAGTCAATTGGCTTGTTGTGCTTGGTTGGTTTGCATCGCTTTTGGATCTTATTTCTTTGTAGAGGTATTTTGTTTCAGCATCTTCAGATCTGTCTTGGGACTTTTTAATTAATCTCATTGTCAAGTCTGTAATTAGGGTACTTACCTATAGATTTTTAAATAATGGAGATAGAAAGTTTTATTTTTGCATAGTGCTGTTGTTACTTCTAATATGTTTTGAGGATAACATAATTTTGTGTGGCTATTTGAAATTTAAACTTGGTGAAAACATTGAGATTTAGATTATTAAAACACCAAAGTGCTCATTTTGTTAATATGAAAGTTGTAAGATTTATAAAATATCATTTGTGATCTTATCTTAAGTATTACCTTAATTTTCAGAATCTGACATTATACTTGAATGAATGACAAGTATGGATTTTCTTATACTTCTATAGGTCTTTTCAGGTTGATCTACCCTTTAACTTAGGTAGATTCTTTAAAATTAAACCTAAACATGGATTGGCTAATGTTTCATTTAAAGTAAAAGCAGCCAACAAGCAAAGAAACCCCAAGGAAACAAAAAATACCTTAGTTGTAAATTACAGACTTTTCTCTTTCCAGAGTATTTTTTCTTTATCATTTGTTATTTAAAAATATTTCAGCCAATGCGGATTCTTGGTTAGCCTTCCTGTTAAGCCACAGACTTAGCAGATAGTAAAATAAATAGGATTTTTTAGTCCTTTGACAAACATAACGTGGTTTTTCTATTTAGCTGTACAGACCTTTTTCAGTTCCTTTTTTCTTTTTCTTTTGTGAAAATATGTAATCAGATGTGAAAAAGCTATAAAATAGGGGCAGGTCAAGATTTGGTGGTGATATCTGGTCTGTGGATATGAACACTTAAAAGTTCTTGATTAGGATTAAAAGTGCCTTTTCATGATATATGAAAATAATGTGTTACAAATCATTATTATGATTTCTTATCCTTACTAGGTAATAGCCAAGAGAAAAGAGGATTCTGGAAAGATAAAACTTTTGCTTCATTGGATGCCTGAAGACATGTAAGTGTTTGGAATACTCTATGTAATTAATAGACTAATGTCTTTTATAAAAATCTTGTACTCAAAAATTACTTACATTATTGGATTCAAATACAAATGACTTACAGAAATTAAACCATGAAGTATGTTGCGATTGTCAGGATTAACGAGAGAATCTCTGAAAGCTCTTACAGTACCTGACTCAGGGCATAAGCTTTAAAACTAGCTTTTATTGTTTTTAATAAAAGTTGTTGCAGCTATTTTTAATAGAATGTGACTATTTTTAGGATTTTTAATGACCCTCAAGTAGTATGCAAACAGCCTTAGTTGTGGTTTTGTTTGAATCATTTATTTAAAACATTTGTAAACATTGTCCAGCACACAATTAATGCTATTTTATAGAAAAAGCGGTTGACCAGCTCTCCAGTAGCATTACATTTTTCTTTGAGTTTTAGTACCTTTCAAAGCACTTCTGACTCAGGTGCTTCTTAATTTAGATATTTCAATTTCAATTTTATTTTATTTTATTTTTTTAAATTTTTTTCTTGTTACAATAGGTAATAGAGGTATATTGTAGACATTTTTGGATGAAATTAATAAAGCACCCAGAATAGAATAAATTTAAATAAATAGAATAAAATTGTGTATACTTAGTTTTTCAATAATTGGTGATATGTGGTTAATATGTGTTCTAGATATTAAATAATGTTTTTACAGCTTTGTTCTCCAAACTCTGTTTAAGAAAATGTTGCTGAATGTGATATAAATTAAAAGTTCTTAAATAAATTTGGGAGTTTATAGAGCACATTAGTATATTGATATAAAGAAATGTATTTGTTTTTTAAAAAATCCTGTGACTATTAAACTTCTATTAGTGTAGAACATATTTCCCACCACTTTCTCCCCTCTTCCCTTCCAGGTTTTATGGAAATGCTACTGTAAGACATTTAAAAATAACCCTGTAAAATTTATTTAACAAGGGGCTTTTTGCTGAACATTGAGGTTTCCCATTTTTTCTATTATTAAAGAAATTAAAATCTATTAATATATAAACAATGCAAAATGTTACAGTTTTTGATAGGCATTGCCCTCCTGACTTTTTACCAATTCTAATCCCAGCTGCTACATTAGAGAGGTTGTTTTTCTGGTTTATTATCAACACTGGCTAATATCATTCTTACATTTGGCATTTCTTTGATTACAAGTAAGATCATTTTTATACTGTTGGTATCTTTGGTGAATTGTTGGTTGGTGTGATTCGTCTACCCTGTCTCGTTCCCCTCATGTGTGTTCACATCTTTCATACTGATTTGTAAGCGCTCTTTAAGATTATGAACATACAGGGTGGGACAGAAGTAGTATTACAGTTGTGAGTATGCAAAACAGTTTATTTTTGTATTATCATATTATTTTCCTTACAAATTCTGAACCTATTTTTGCTCACCCTGTAGTTCAGACACTGAGTTTCTTTATGAAGAAATAAGGAGTAAAAACCCCACCAAGTTCCACTTTTTAAAAAATGCACATGTAATCAAAATTTTAAAATAAAGAAATTTATTTCTACAAGGAAATTAAAATAAAAGCATTTTTATATTTGGATTGACCGAATTTCCAGAATAGTAAGATACAGACATTTAAATATATATTTTTTAAAGTATATTTTATTGATTGTTGTTACAGTATCCCAATTTCTTTTCCCTTTGCTCCCCTTCTCCCAGTACACCCCTTCCAGCAATCCTACCCCCCTTAGTTCATGTCCATGGGTCGTGCATATAAGTTCTTTGGCTTCACCCTTTCCTATGTTATTCTAAACTTCCTCCTGTCTGTTTTGTACCAACAGATTATGCTTCTTAATTCCTGCTCCTTTTCCCCATTTCTCTCCTTTCCCCCTCCCACCTGATAACCCTCCAAATGATCCCCATAGTATGATTCTGTTCCTATTCTGGTTTGCTTAGTTGGATTTTGTTTTTATTTTTTAGATTCTGTTGTTGATAGTTGTGAGTTTGTTGTCATTTTAGTGTTCATAGTTTTGACCTTCTTTTTCTTAAGTAAGTCCTTTTAATATTCGTATAATAAGGGTTTGGTGATGATAAACTCCTTTAGCTTTACCTTGTCTGGGAAGCACTTCATCTGCTCTTCCATTCTAAATGATAGCTTTGCTGAATTAGAGTAATCTTGGTTGTAGGTCCTTGCTTTCCATCACTTTGAATATTTCTTGCCAGCTCCTTCTTGCCTGCAAAGTTTCTTTTGAGAAATCAGCTGAAAGTCTTATAGGTACCCCTCTGTGGTTAACACTTTGCTTTTCTCTTGCTGCTTTTAAGATTCCTCCTTTATCTTTAAACTTTGGCATTTTAATTATGTTGTGTCTTGGTGTGTTCCTCACCAGGTCTAGCTTGTTTGGGACTCTCTGTGCTTCCTGGACTTGTATGTCTATTTCCTTTGCCAAATTAGGATAGTTTTCTTTCATTACTTTTTCACATATGTTTTCAATTTCTCGCTCATCCTCTTCTCCTTCTGGCACCCCTACGATTCGGATGTTGGCATGTTTAAAGTTGTCCCAGAGGTTCTTAAGCCTTTCCTAGTTTTGTTTTGTTTTGTTTTTTTTTCCAGTTATCGTTTCTTCATTCTGTACTGGTTGGCTGTTTATTTCTTATGTTCCAAATCATTTATTTGAACCCCAGCTTCTTTCCCTTCATCATTGGTTTTAGGTGGATTTTCTTTTGTTTCACTTAACCTAGCCTTCCGTTCTTCTCTTCTGTGTTTGCCATACTCAAACATATCTGTCAAGCCTGTAAGCATCTTTATCACCAGTGTTTTGAATTCTGTGTCTGTTAGGTTGTCTGTCTCATAATCTGTGAGGTTGGCTCTCTCCTCGTTGCTTAGTTCTCCCACTGGAATGTTCCCTGTTTGGGCCATAGTTCTCTGTCTCCTCAGCTTGGCAGGCTCCTGTGTTTGTTTGCCTCTGTGCCTTAGGCAGAGCTGTTGTACCTGTTATGTTATAAGGGGCAGAGCCTTAGGCATTCGTCAGTACAGGGCGACCTGTTTTACCACGTGTGGCGCTGTGTGTGGGGGAGGGGTCTGAGAGGGAATAATGCCGCTTGAATGCCGCTTGCTCAGCACTTGGCTCTTTTCCAGGCACTTCTCCCACTTATATGGGACTGGTGCCTCTCTAGCTGTTGCCCTGGCCGTTGTTCCCAGAGTAGGTGGGCCTGCAGACATTCTAGGACCGTGAGGGCCCTCTAAACAAATGCACTCTACTGAGAGACTGGCAGTTTCTGCCTCCGCCCCAACCCCCACTGGTTTTCACAGTCAGAAGCAATGTGGCTTTATTTTCCCTGGCACAGGAGCCTTGAGCTGTGTGGTCTGGTCTGGGGCTGGGAGTGCTCCCCAGGTGTCCCTCCCTACTTTTTAAATGCGTGACTGTGCTTTCTGCCAGCCTGCTGCTGCCACTGTCACAGTCATCCCATCTGCCCCCTCTGTGGCCTCCACATGGTGTCCACCCTGCCCCTCCTTCCTGTCTGGATGAGTATTACTTCTTTCATCTTTGTTTGTTGGACTTCCATGCAGCTTGATTTTCTGAAACTTCTGGTTGTCTCTAGTTTTGAGGTAGTTTTATTCCTTCCTAGTTGTGGAGGGAGATGCAGTGTGTCTACTTATGCGTCCATCTTGCCCAGAAGTCTACCTCTTATTTCTTCAGAAAGAAACTCACTGTCAGATTTCCATCAAGTCAAGCTCAAGTGACTTTCACTTAGCAAGCTAAAAGACAGGCAGTGTGTTCTAATATGTGTTGCTAAGTTTGATTTTGCTTTGCCAATAAAAATACCTAATGCATCCCCAAATTTGTGCCTAAAACTTTACTCTGCTATTTCTCCTCATCCTACTATGTAGATCGCTGAAGTCCCTTGGCTTCTGAGAAGCTTGTTAACCTAGGTGGCCCTATCAAAATAGCAGAAAAGGCTGATTAATGTGAAGGTATATGGGGGGTAAATGTAAAATTATTGTTATTTTATGTATGACTTGTTTTTTAATTTATAGTCTGCCTGATGTGTGGGTGAATGAAAGTGAGCGACATCAATTAAAAACTAAAGTAGTTCATTTATCAAAGCTTCCCAAAGATACTGCCTTGCTTTTGGACCCAAACATATACAGGTAATTTAATTCTTGAGTTGATGTTTTACTTTCTGAATTGTAATCTTCTAAGTCTCTAAATATTGGGTGTAAGGTTAGGATTTATTTTTTTTAAGGACTGGATTCAGTACCAAACTTAATCTTGTTTTATGGAACTTTCTATATGGCAATTATATCACAAAGATTTATAAATTATAGAATTGAGAAAGATAACATTTTGGTAAAGTTTTTGTATGTGCTGCTTTAATTCCAGATTTATCTTAAGTAGTTTAATTGTAATATAGTGTTTTGAAAATAAGTACCTTTTATTTAAGTATGCAATACTTTTTATAGTATCAGACTTTTGTGGACATGGGAAAGTATTGCATGTGCCCTAAATACCATAAATGATTGCTTTTTTAAAACTTAGACTCTTCCCAAACTTTTCAAAAGCAGTTCATATATTACTGTTTGTTTAAATGGTAGCTCAGAGTGTTTACATTTCTAATAATTTTCTAATCTGACCTTTGTTTTAGTGTGCTCTGCTTATGAAGGTATAAGGGCCAACATTTCTGACTGTGTGCTGAGTTACTTTGCTAGGGGCTTTACATACACTTCATCCTCACAGCAGCCCTGTGAAGTAGGTGTTACTGTCTCTGTTTTACAGATTGGGAAACTGAGGCAAGAGGTTCAGTAGCTTGCCCAAAGGTACACAGATACTAAGTGATGGCACTCCATACTGCCTCTGTCCAAGTGACATACACTAAGGGTGATTTTGAAAGTGGTGAAAATGCTGAGAAGTCACTTTTAATCAACAAACTTTCTATGTTTTTAAAATGAATTTTAATATGTATTTTATGATAGGAATAGTTTGGATAAGAATAAGAGACATATAATAATTGATAATCCCAAATGTGAATTTTAGCTATCATAAAGAGACTATTCTATGCCAGACTTTGAAACCATTAACACTTTGAAGGTTATGCTCATTTAATGACTTAATTTTTTGAAATGTTATTCAATGTAATAGCATTTTTATAATTCGAGACATCTTCTGAGAATGAAATTCTAACATAATGGGCCTTGCTGTGTGGAAACACTGAGAGTTGAGTTTTTCCTACTCCAAAACAAACAAACAAACAAACAAACAAAAAACTTTGCTGAAAGTGCTAAGTATAATAAAATCTTTTTTTTTTTTTTTTTTGTGGAATGAGCTAGGTTATCAAGAAATTAACTAGGATAGAGAACAGTGAAATGACCGTAAAGAAGAAGATTGAGGGAAATCCACTATCAAAATTATGGAAAAATCACAACTTAAGAAATAATTGAATATTCTTTGTTTTCTGGCACCTTATATGGGGTTATTTCTGCTTACTGTTTGAAGGGAATAATTAAAATTAGCATTCTAAAAGAGTAATGTTTTGGGAGAGCGACCCAGCTATTACAACTGGTTTAAACATCTCTTAGGCAGAGAGTTGACAAAGGGGCATGAATCTCAATTATAAGATTAAGACTAACTTCATTCTACTCTTCCCCTTTAAGTATCTCCTTTTTCACAGAACCAGCTTTTTTTTTTTCTTGTTCTTATGCTATGTAGGTAGCAATTTAGATATTTTAGTAAAAAGTGACTTAAAAAAATTATTCAGGCTCAAAATTCATGTTCCTAAGTGCATAGGAATTGCTTTTCTCATAGTGTAATTCTACAGTACTTAAAGATGGTCTTGCCCTGGCTGGTGTGGCTCAGTGGATTGAGTGCCAGCCTGCAAATCAAAAGGTCGCCAGTTTGAATCCCAATCAGGGCACATGCCTAGGTCCCCAGTTGGGAGCGGCAACTGATCTATGTATCTCTCACACACACATTGATGTTTTTCTGTCTCTCTCTTCCCCTCTCTCTAAAAAATAAATAAATAAAATCTTTAAAATTAAAAAGATGTTAAGACATGTCTGTTCTTCTGCGGAGGTAATTTTTAAAAAATATACTCCCCTTTTCCCCCAATCTTAACATTTAATTTTGAGTCTAAACTTTCATGCATTCATGCTTCTGCTAGTCCACAAGTTAGAATTTCGTTTACAGTCAAGTGGCACAGAGGAATAGAGCACCTTCCATTTGCTGTGGTGTAACATCTTAACAGTGTTTGGGATTTTGATAGGAAAAACTTGTGAAATTAAGTAAAAAAGGGAAAAAGCAATTATTCTAACTCGTTTTAGGAGAAATAATTTGTGGTTTATGCATATCTTAAAAGCATGGCATATTTTCTAAAAATATCTTTAAAAGAACCTATTTGAGATTTTTAACATCAGAACTTAAAGTACTGAGTGGTTAAAATGCCTGTGTTAGACATGAGATTCTTTTTAATTAAAAAGCTATACTGTGTAACTAAATTTGCATCCATTATGTGTGTGCTTTGGAAATTTTGATGAACAATGATCACATTGCCTATGTTTTATAAACATTTTTAATGTCTCTTTTGAAGTACCTAATATGTTCTTGATATAGTTGAATGAAAGAATATTCCTTTTTTCTTTCCTTTCTAGAACAATGCCGCAGAAGAGGTTGAAGAGGTAAAAATAAATAAATACATAAAAAGCAAACAAGCGGGGACACCTGCAGTCTTAGTCACTGACAATGGGTTTAGTACAAGTTGCACATTAGAGTCAACCCCCTTCCCCTTTTTTTTAATCCAATATTTAGAATAATATTTATGCTTAGTGTAAACATTCTGTGAATGAAGTAGGCTCTTCTGTGGAATATATTAATATATTACTGTATATCCACATTTTCATGGAATGGTACTGTGGGAGACTGAGCAAACACTCTTCTGGCAACTTAGTGGAACAGCTTCTTAAAGGCTTTGCATGCTTGCTGCTTTAAGCTGCTTTTTCCCCCCTTTAATGATTACATTAGTTTATATTGGAAAGAAAAACAATTGCAATGTGTGCCCTTACAAATACCAAAAACACTGTAAGAATATTTGTCTTGACAGTGTCTATTGATTTGAAGTCATTAGGAAATATTTAGACAATGAAAATTATCAATTATGATAATTAGATGTGATTGGTTGCCATTTGTGTTCTTTTGCAGAACTCTGATAAGAAAAGTGTTCAATTTGTATTTAAGCAAACAGTGAAGGACATTTGCAATCAACTAAATATTCGACTTTCGAATTAGGGCTGAAAGTTTCTGTTAAAGAGTGTTGCCGTATGTCTGGTGGCTCCCTTTCAGGACTAGGGTTTTCTTGTGGAGTACAGTATGTTAATATTTACCTATATAACTAATCTGTTAACGGTTTTTGAAAAACCTTTATTTCAAATATTTGAATAATCCTCATATTTTCATTTTAACCTACTTTAAGCCTCTAATTTTTTATTTTTTATTTTTATTTTTTTTGAGGAAAGCATTTGGTTTATTAGTTTTATCTTAATGTAAGAAAAAAAATTTTTTTTTTTTTTTAAAGTATCTTCAAACTGAATCCTTTATGCACCAAAGTTGGTTTTGAACAGGAAAATAAAATCACTTTCTTGCTTGGTTAAGCAAGAAGCCATATGGATTTTTTTTAACGTACAGAAATGGAAATATGTGTAACTTGTTAGTATTGTATCAAACAAATGTTGCATAGAGATAATAGAGCATCGCTTGTAAATAATTCAGCAGATTTGTAATATATTTTTATATTATGAGATGTACTGTAGATGTTTTTCTAGAGGCATGAAAGTTAAATGTATATATTATGGGTAGAAATAATATTGAAGGATATTGTAATTCACTAGTGCTGCCAGAGAAATTGTTAATAAAGCACCTTCTTTAACAATAAATGTCTTTTGCAGACTTTTAAGGGACTATGTACTACTGTTAATATCTTTAAGAACAAAACACATTGAACATCCTTCCAGAAAGTCTTTGAGGGGAGGACCTATACCCATAATAGAATTATGGCACTCATTTCTGACAGTGACCGTGAAATCAATCATTTCCTTACTGTTGGAAGGACATATTGTAAAGTATATGGTTATACGCAGTCAAACTGCAGAAAATACTCCATTGAGGAGTTTTCACTTTACTACAGTAATATAAAAACCAGCAGTTTTTACACTAAATTTTTTAAAGAAAGAATAGACAAAAATATAGAATTAAATCTTTGGTTCCAAAATGGGAAAGTTCCATAATACATAAATCATTTCTCATTTACTTTAAAAATATTTAAAAATAAAAACTATGGAAGACTTTATTCACTAACAATGGAGTAAAGAGCTATATACATGAAATGAGTCATTTAAAGTTAAATGAAGTGCAAATAAAAGCACTGCTACTATAAGACATTCTGGAATGGTTGTTTAATAGGGTATTATCCATATGATCTGTAGCAAATGTGATTTTATTTTTAAAAAGAAAAGCAGTATGTTTTCTTTTTGTTTTCTTTTGCTTAAGCACTTCATTAATTGCTTTATTCTGTATCTGCAAAGTAATCTGCAATCTTTGTTCTTTTAAAATTTTGATTTGTTAAAAAAAATATTGCCAAATAGAAGTGTTTCAGATATATAGTTTGTACCTGTATTTTTTATTTTATTGCCTCATGTTCTTGTAAGTCATTCTTAATTGACTGATGATTGTAGAACTTGCCTGAGTATTTTTTCTAATAAAACAAAAACAAATCACATTTAGCTTCAAAATTGTAAAATTCAATTAAATTTTAAAACAACATCTGAAACCTACCTCTAATATTTTACTTAGGGGCACAGCAAATAAATGAGTTTTTTCATTGTGTAGAAATATTTAAATGTCAAAATCAAATTTCGTGGTCATTGATTAGCCTCCAGGTACTCAAACACTCATGATACTTGCTGTTTATCTGACTTTGGTCCAATAATATTAACACACCAAAAAATATGGAATTAAAATGAAAGTATTTAACTTGTATGTAAACATTATTACACACCAGCAATTATGAGAGGCAAGTAAGTGTGAACATTGTAATTGATGTTTATTGAGTCATGTCTACTCATCTATATTGTTCCTCCTAACTCCCATATATGACATATTTATAATATGGTACCCGAGATATAATTGGTCTCTAACTCAAATCCATTGTCTAGTTGAGCAGTGGACACCGTGCAGCCCACAGGCGCACCCGTGCATTTGTGTGTTGTCCGTGGCTGCTGGCTCCCTGTACGCGCAGAGCTGAGTAGTGATGCCTTTGGGCCTGCAAACTTAAGTGTATACTCTCTGACCCTTAAAGGACAAATTTGCCAATCTCAGGTACAGTTGATAAAATTAGAGTTAATGTTGGGAATGAACCAGCACATTAAATTTCAGCGAAAGCTGTTGACTTTAAATTTTGCCATATTAGGTACCTGCAACAAATAGTGTTGTTGTTGTTTTTTTGTTTGTTTTTTTACACTTTTACATTGGCTTTCTTAATAGTTATTAATATTTCACCATGTGTGTTTTTGTATTTTTTACTAAATAGGACTAAATGAGATTTTGTAAATCAGATCATGTTTAAACCACAGGCACATCTTGCTCTATCTAAAAGAATCTTGGAAGTGGAAAATACTGTAAAATTTAAAGTTGTTTATTTTTTAAATAAACTTTTCATATATAAATCTTCCTTGAAGTTGACACACATTACTTCTGGGTGTCAGGTGAGAGGAAATTAAGATGGGGAGTAATTAACTCTGAATGCATATTGTAAGATTTGGTTTATTCTCATTGAAAGCAATGATAATCATGTCAGTAAATATTTGACTGTAAAATGTTTTAACTTTCACAGGAATGATTTAAGTATTCAAGTATTCTTAAAAGGATAGAATTTGAAGCAGTTATTTCAATTACCTTGTATTGTTTTCTATTGAATTTTTAGTAATATATGGCTAACAAAAGTTAGATATTTGAATAAAATATAAAAATGGGAAAATACAGTCGAAGTCTTTAAAACAGTTCGTGGGGGTTGCTTTCTACAGTCACAACTTTACAGAAAAAATGTGTTCAGTACCTCTGCAAAGTTAAACTTTACAGAAAAAAATGTGTTCGGTACCTCTGCAAAGTTCTCTAAGAAGCAAACAAATTCTTATATTGAAAAACTAATGTATTTATCCGTATAACAAGGCCTAGGGTTGCAGACTCAGAAGGACATGCTAATATTTTTAGTCTTGTTTTAAAAAGGGGAGTTAAAATATATATATTATCATTTGAATGTTTGGGTTTTTTTTAAAGAGAATTACATTTTGGGGGATTTAAATGAAAAATACTATTCCTTTCTAAAAAATGTAGAAGCTTAATTTCTTAAAAAGTGTAAAATTTTGTTAGAAAAATTTTAGCATATATATTTTTTAATTTCTAAGGAATCTTTGACTTGGTGAAGCATGTTTTGCAATTTCAACACTACAGCTTTAATATAAATTAAAGTCTACAAAGTTATGTATTTATTTTTGTCATTTCTAATGGTCACAAGCCTCAGTAGCCTTTAAAATGTAATGAAATGCTGTATTCTTATTTTTAAAAATTAAAAAAATGTTTACATAGTCCAAGTCTAATTTATTCTCTGAATCAGGTTTGCATGATATATAACACATAGTTCTTTTGCACTGAAAATTAAAAAGCACTTGTAAGCAATTACAGCAGGAATTGCAACCCATATTTTTTTCTAGATCAGTATTCTTTCCATTCTACCAAACTGTTTTTCACGGTGTGAGGGAGGGAATCTTGTGCACATTGTAATACCAACTATAAAGTTGTTTCAGATTTCTGCTATAGCCAGTTCCTAGCATGAGACATGGCACAAAATAGTCACTGAAGTCCTTGTTGAATGAATATTATAGGTGAGTACTTGTTATAGGAAGATATTTTGGAGAGTTGTTGTCATATAAAACACTAGTAGGATTGAAGCAACCTCACTTAAGCCATACTGTGATAATGTTATATAACTTTTATATGAATCTGTACTTAAGTTTGTCTAAGTAGTCTCAATGTAAAGATGTATTGATGTTATATTTTTACATACTCAATTTGTAATGAGACCATTTTTGGTTTGTTTATATGTTCCTATTAAAGAGGATTATTTCAGAAATATTTATTTGGATCCCCAGTAGGTCTTGCTAAGATCATTATATGCCTTGGTGCTTTTTTTTCTTTTAAAAATGTGTAAAGATTTTTTAGGAGAGTGTGTAGCTAGTGAATAATAATAATAGATTTTAAAATATGAATATTTACTCTTTTAGCTGAACCCAGTGCAAGTATCAACAGTTTAATATAAACACCATTGAGCCTTGCAAAAGAGTGGATCGAAAGATTCCCAGTTTATGTCTTTTTGAATTTTATAAATTAAGAGAGCTTTTAATTTATTTATCTTAGTACTGGCATATCTTTTCAATACCTTTAAAGATTAAAATAAATGTAATTTTTTTTATAGAGGAGAGCTTAAGTTTATCTGTGTCTCTTTTCTTTCCTACATATATATATATTTTTGGATTATAAGGGAGGATAAATGATAATAGGAAAAAATACAATAAAAAGAAAAAAATTAATTTAGAATAGCAGTTTATTCAGAATTTGTTTTTAAAATCAGTAGTAAAGTCTTTCTAGCCAATAATAAAATAAAAAAAGTTTTAGAAAATATTTTAGTTTTTTTGTTATTACAATTATAATTGCTGAAACAAAGTAATAGTATAGAATAAGGATAAGAGTGAAAGTAATCACTTTCAACTGTCCACATTTTTCTGCTTTTGAAATTAGTATTTTGTTGAATCCTTCTAAAACTTTTGTGCTTATTTAAATTGTTATGGTATACCCAGTTCTAGAATCTGGCTTTTTACCTGAGGCATCCATCTACAGAGTGTGGCAAAAGTAGGTTACAGTTGTGAGCATGCGCAACAGTTTATTCTTATATTAATTATTGTACTATTTTCCATACAAACAACTGGAACCTACTTCTGCCCCGCCCTGCATAGCTTTCTTATTCTTTTTTATGGCTGGATGTGATACACCATAAATCACTTAAGCATTCTGTATTGGTTGACATTGAGATTGTTTGCATATTTTCTATCATATAATTAATACAATAGCATCTTTGAAGATATCCTTGGAGAGAGATTTCTATAATGTAGTTTCCTGGAAGGGGCTATTATTAACTGGACTTAAAAGTGTGAGTTGTGTCGACTAAAAGTTTTGGTACAGTATTGCCAAAATGTTTTCCTAAAAAGGTGGTGCACATATCAGCTCCCATCGCCTCCAGGTGAATGCTCTTTTCCCTGCACTGTACCAATACTTAAATTTTACTCTTTAAATAAATGTTAGTCTAAGGTGGAAAGTGGGTAAAGAGCATCATTGCCTTTGTTTACTTCTCAGGTCAACTGAAAACTTGTTTTGGGAAGTTTTACTTAAATTCACAGTGTCAGTTTTTATTTTTATTTGTAAAATGGCATATTATTGCTTATCCAATAGAATTTGTTGTGAGGTTAAAATGAGATGTATACCCATTGTTTTGAATGGGCATGGCTTGAACGGGACTGAATCTTTATATTTTATGATCCCTTCAAAACCACTCTAGATGTGGTCTTTTCTTGTCATTGGAAGAATATCATGTAGGTTCCTTAGTTTTTCTGATTATTCTTAGGTAATAAAAAGCTCTCCAATCATGTGGTCACAGAAGGATCATATTTTTCGCACTATAAGACGCACCTGACTACAAGACGCACCTAGGTTTAGAGGAGGAAAACAAGAAAAAAATATTCTGAACCAAAGGGTGTACTAAAATATTTAATAAAATATAACGATGATATTTCAACCATGTAAATTTAACAGCAGTCAACAGCGGTATTAAGAATCATCACTGTCATTAACAAATGAGGAGAGACTTTAAGGTTCAAGTACTCTTCTAGTTTTCTGGGAACCCCAAGAACTCATCATCGCTAGTGTCAGAATTTATGAAGCTCAGTTGCTCACAATCACTGGTATCACTTTCTTCGCTCTCTTCATACTGACCGATGCCCTGAGATTCAGCAGTAAAGTGGGACATTTAAGCGTCCCCAGGGGTTTCGCGTGGGCCCACCGCTTCCTCTTCTAACAGCTGTCGCCACCTCTGACAGGTCAGGTAATACACATCACAGTCTGTGACGCAATATTCGCTCCATAAGGTGCAGAGACATTTTCTCCTCACTTCTTGAGGGGAAGAAAGTGCGTCTTATGGAGTGAAAAATATGGTAATTTAACACCTTATTTCAGTATTTTCTAATCCATTTTTATTATGCAGTTAGAAGAGTTTCAAGACACATGCACATTATCCTGAAATGAACACAAGATAAAGAACATTTCCATCACCTCCCATTAGTTTCCTGATGCTTGTTTGCAGTTCATCCTTCCCTCTAATCCCACCCCAAACCCAGGCAGCCCCTGATCTCAAGATAGACTGGTTTGCATTTTCTAAAATTTTGTATAAATGGAATCATATAGTGTACTCTTTTGTGTCTTTTTCACTCAGCATGATTTCAAGATGGATCAGTAAATACTGTGAATAAATATATTTTTTGCTTATTTAATGATACTGAACATATGTCTTTATTTTTTTGGCTATTTGTGTTTTACGTAGGTATTGGGGGTGCTGAGTTACCTGAACTCTTCCGGCTTAAGGTTAAGATTTACTAAAATATGAAAGACTTCTGTCTGGGATGTGATTGGGTAGCATTAAAGACATTACCTAAAGCATTTTAAAAACACCGTGTCTTTAATCATAAATTTATAATTGATTTTAAGGTTGTGTGACTTAGAATGGACGTTTTTAGGTATTTATACTGGAGATGTTAGAACAAGTATTTGTAGCAAAATTTGTTGCTAGTGTACTAAATATCAGGAAGTGAACTGTCAGCCTCAGTTAATTAGAATGCTAATAGGAAGCACATCTTAGCATCTGCCAAGTGCAAGGCACTGCTCTAGGTACTGAGGATTCAGCAATGAACAAATAAATGCTCTTATGGGACTTAGAAATGTGTGGACGGGAGATGACTGGCAGACTGAATGAGTAAAATAAACAGTGGTTATTTGTGAATTTTGTGAAGAAAAATGGGGGAAGGACTAGGGATAGAAATCGTGATACAACTTATTTAAGTAGGGTAGTTGGTAAGGCCTTATTGATAAGGTGACATTGGACCAAACCTCTGAAAGAGCTGAGAAGTTATGTAGGTATATGAAGGGAGAGCATTCCTGGCACAAAGGACAAGTATAAAAACCCTTCCGGCAAGGTCACTTATTCCAATCAACATGTATTAGGTTCTTAAATTTTCTCAGCATGAGCCCAGGTATTGCTGATGCTGCATTGAACAAAACATTAAAAAATTAATTCCAACTTCTTGGAGTTCGCATTATACATGCTTGATGTCTAATATCATAGGGCTGTGGTTGATGTGAAAGCACTTTGCCTTTGAGGAGCTGGGAAGCCGTTGGAGGTTTTTGAGTCGAGAAAAGTTGTGATCTGAGTTATGGTTTAAAAATACAACCGATGGCTCCATGAAGAATGGACTCTCGGGGAGCAAAGGCAGAGGCAGGATGAACAGTTAAAAGGCTATTAACATAAGCAGTGACTGGAACCAGAATGAACTAGATGGTGGTAAAAAGTGGCAACTTAAATATTTGAAGGTACATTTTTCTGGGAGTTTGGATGTGGCTTGAGAGCCAAGAATGGCTCTGGGTTTTTTTTGGGGGGGGGGTGTTGGGGGGAGGCATGAACCACTGGTAGCATGGTATGCCATCCCAGTAGTGATGGAAAGACTGCAATGTGGAGGTTTGTGACGGTTGAATTACGCTTTGGTTTATATTTAGGATGCTTATTAGACATCCAAGTGGGAGTGTTATGAGACGGGGAGGAATCTGTAGCGGAAATGATTTCAAGTAGGAGACTGAATGCAGTTTACATCCTTTGGAATCTAGGCTAAATTGTTACACATTTATAAAGATGAGTGTATCATTTTGCCTCCAGTCAAGAATTTTTAAACTTGTACATCTGGCTTGAGCAAAAGTAGGACCCTGGGCACTATTTAACCAGCAGCAGGCTGCGGAAACTCAGCCTGAGATTTGGTGGGAACAGAATTTTTGTTAGGTTTATCAAGGATCAAGAGGTGGAAGAGAATGATCAGTGGTTTGAGTTGCCTGTGATAAAATATTTAGGAACAGAAAGATGACAGTTTTAAATGAATCACCTTAAATCCTTTCTACAATAATGTGGGATAAGAAGGCATTAACATTAATCACTTGAAGAAATAGGAATAGTGAACATTTATCAAACACCGAGTGCCAGGCTCTGCTACATTAGCTTGTTCAGTCCTCAGAACTGAAGCTGATACTACTCCATTTTATGTTGGAGGAAACAGCTGCAGAGAGATTAAGCCATGTTTCCAAGACCACAAGGATAGCTAGAATTTGGAAAATCTCTTGGAGAATTTGTGAATGATATCCCAGAGGAAGTAACTTTGGAGCTTCATGTAGAAGGACAAGGTGAATGCCCGAGGAAAAAACGTGCCAAAAAGGCAAAAAGTTGAGTACAATTGTGTAGCTATTTAGTGCTGGCATATACTTGGTACTTTGAATAAAAAGAATGTATTCTGTTCCTACTTTCTGGCCTTCAGCGTAGGGAGAAGATGCAGCGACACTTAACAATTTCTGCGCCATGTGAATGAAGGGCTATGCTGGAGGTAGGCCTGCAGTTCCTGTAGACGCGCAGAGCATTTGGCTGGCCCTGGGGTGCAGGGCGGGCTCCCTTCTGAACGAAGGGGTCCCTTTTAACAATCCCATGGGACTTAGTGCTGGAGGACGGAGCGGAAGAGAGAGGTGAAGCAGAAGGCGGGGAGTGGTGGGTGGTGAGTCTGAAGAGGTTGGGAGGACCCCCTAAAAGGCCTTGCTTCTGTCACAGTTCAGGCTCTGTGAAAGATTGATAGGGAGCGATGTAAGGTTTCAGGGAGAGAACCGTTGGTGGCTGCCTGGCCGTAGCTGAGAAGCTGGGTCTGGTGGAGTGGCTGGTGGGAAGATAGATCAGGCTGCTGCTCTTCCTCGCTTTGCACAGTGGAAATTAAGGGAATAAGTTGTAATTTTCAAAGATGTTTAATTTTTACTGAAAAGTAATTTCCCAAGATTTGAAAAGAATACAGTTCATTCCTGGGGGACTTAGTACATTTTCTTATAGTTCTTTATCAAATACATTATCTATCAAGTAAGGTCACCTTTGCTTCCCGGTGTGAGATGGGGGGCTGGACTAAGTGTCCTTTTTACCTGATGTTGCTCTGATTGTACCATTACATGTTTTCTTTTACACTGAGATGTAAAAAAGTACTAGAGTAATAGAGAGTACAGTATGTTGCCCTTTTTGTCTGTGAGATAAAACATTAAAAATATCCTTCAAACACTTAAAAATGGTCTTGCCTTTATGCTATGTAATATTGAAACGGGCAGTTTGGCCTAGATATATTTCCAAATACTGAAAAGCAGCCTCCTTAATGCGGGACTGAGACAAAAATAATAATAATTTTTTTTGTCTTCAGCACTATGGCCTGTTTTGCGACATAGTGCAAATCACTTAGGAATTTAGCCACATAGCGGATATTTTCTGAAATAGAGAACTATGTAGTATAGAGAGGTTAGGTGATATAGTTTATAAGGAAATTTGAACATGAGACTGGGATTCAAAGCAGCCGTCTTTGCCAGAAAAGAAAGAAAGGGAAAAGCAACATACAGAAGTGAATCAATGAGCAACACAGTGTGGAGGGGTGTTTCCTGTGGCTGGGAATATGGGCCAGGAGGTCTGCCTGGGATACGAGTTCATGAACACTGGAGGTGGAGGTACTTCTAGAAGGCACTTTGTAGGATCATGTCACCTACCCCTTGAAGAAAATAAAAAGGTACAGAGTAAACCAGTTTTATATTTCCCCTTTTCCAGAAGATTTCATCTTATGAAGTATGAAGCAAGACATTTTAAAAATTGTTTTATTGATGATGCTTTTCAAGTTGCCTGATTTTTCCCCTTAGCCCCCCTCCACCAGGCACCCCCCACCCCTCAGGGAATCCCCAAACCATTGTTCATGTCCATGGGTCATGCGTTTTAAGTTCTTGGGCTACTCCATTTCCTATACTGTACTTGACATCCCTATGCTGTTCTGTAACCATCTATTTGTACTTCTTAATCTCCTCACCTCTTCACCCCTTCCTCTACACCCCCTCCCATCTGGCAACCATCAAAATGCTCTCTGTATCCATGATTCTGACTCTGTTTTTGTTTGCTTAGTTTGTTTTTGAGATTCAGTTGTTGATAGATATGCATTTATTGCCATTTTATTGTTCATAATTTTGATCTTTTTCTTAAATAAGTCTCTTTAACATTTCATATAATAATGGTTTGATGATGATGAACTCCTTTAGTTTTTTTCTTCTCTGGGAAGCTCTTTCTCTGCCCTTTGATTTTAAATGATACTTTGCTGGGTAGAGCAATATTGGTTTTAGGTCCTTGCTTTTCAGGACTTTGAATATTTCTTGTCAGTCCTTCTAGCCTGTAGTTTCTTTTGATATAGTCTTATGGGAACTCCCCTGTACATAACCAACTTTTTTTCTCTTACTGCTTTTAAGATTCTTTCAATTATGATGTGTCTTGGAGTGTGCCTTTTTGCTTCTCTCTTGTTTAGGACTCTTGTGCTTCCTGGATTTGCATTTCTATTTCCTTCAACAAATTAGGGAAGTTTTCTTGCATTATTTTTTAAAATAGATTTCCAATTTCTTGCTCTTCCTCTTCCTCTTCATCTGGCCCCCCTATGAATACGAATATTGGAATGCTTGAAGTTGTCCTAGAAGCTCCTTATATTTTTGGATTCTTTTTTCTTGTTCTGATTGGTTGTTTTCCGCTTCCTTACGGTCCAAATCATTGATTTGATTCTCAGCTTCATCCACTCTACTATTATTTCCCTGTAACTTGTTCTTTATTTCAACTAGTGTATGCTTTGTTTCCGACTGAATCTTTTATATGCTGTTGAGTTCTTCACTAAGTTCCTTGAGCATCCTTATAACCAGTGTTTTGAACTCTGCATCTGATAGATTGCTTATCTCCATTTTGTTTAGCTATTTTTCTGAAGTTTTGATCTGTTCTTTCATTTGGCCCTTTTCTTTGTCTCCTCATTTTAGCGGCCTCTCTGTGTTTGTTTCTATGTGTTAGGTAGAGCTGCTTTGACTCTGTGTCTTGGTAGTGTGGGCTAATATAGTAGGAGTCCTATAGGGTTCAGTGGCGCAGCCTCCCCTATCCCCCAAGCTGAGTACTCGAGGTGCACCCTTTGTGTGGGCTGAGTACACCCTCCTCTTGTAGTTGAGTCTTTGTTGCTGTTGGCAGATCAATGGGAGAGACTTACCCAGGCCAGTCAGCTACAAAGATTGGCTGTGACCACTTACCACTAACCTCCATCCTCTGGAGGATCAGCTGTGCAGGGGCATGGTGGTGGTGCTCTGACATGGTCTGTAGTTCACTGGCTGTGCTGGCCCTGGGGTTTCCTGGGTGGTGCAGGCCAAGGTCAGGCCCCACCTATGTTTTGTATGGGGCCATCCCCCTTAAGCTGTAAAGCAATCTGAGATGTTTGCTACTTGTATTTGGAGATTCCCAGGTGAAGCCAAGCTGTGAATCTAGGCTGGCTTCCGCTAGTGCCTGGCCTGGGGCTCACTGAGGCCACCTGTTGCTTGTTTGAGAGGATTTAGGAAGTTGTACAGCATGAGCCAAGACCAGCCATTCGTATGCAAAAGCAGCTTGGGTGGGCCTGTAAGTTGAGCGAGGCAGAGTCTAGGAATCTCCAAAGCAGGGCAAACAGTGTTAGCCTGGTCGATGGAGTCTCAGATAGGGCACCAGCTGGCCGGCTCTGTGAGGGGAGGGTTTAGAAAAGGGACAATGGCCTCTGCTCACCCTGATACCAGACACCTCAGTTTTTCCCGGATGCCTTTCAAGCTGCTATCCCGGTGCTGGAGCTCATAGGGAATGAGTCTGAGTACGTGAGTCTGTGTGGGGATTCCTTAAGAACATTTGGGCTCTAGCAGTTTCTTCAACCAACTTAATCTCTGCCGGTTTTTGCAACCAGAGAGTTGTGGGGACTTAATTTTCCTGACACTGGAACTTTGGGCTGGGGGTCCTCGTGTAGGGCTGGGACTCTCCCGAGATATTCCACCTAAATTTTATCTATCATGTGTGCGCATAGGACCAGCCCGTTCCATGTCTGCGCCCCTCCTACCAATCTGGGTGTATGTGGTGTCTTTAATCCTGTAGTTGTCAGACTTCTGTTCACCTTGATTTCTGATGGTTCCAGACGATGGTTGTTCTATATTTTAGTTGTAATTTTGATGTGGTTGTGCGAAGAGGTGAGCCATGGCTGCTTTTATGCTGCTATGTTGATTGGCATCTAGGCAATACATTTTAAAAAACTGATAAATATAACACTTAGGAATAATTTAAGGCACAGGTGGTATGAGGTCCACAAAGTGCATGCTGTGAAATTTCATACATTTACTAGAGATAGGCCATATACCTGTTAGCTCTTGCTAATTTATGAAGCTAAAGTAAAGAGGAAGTTTCAGGATTCATTGTATTTATAACTTAGTCATTAAGCATTTAGAAATAGCTGGATAAAACCCTGGCTGCTGTGGCTCAGTGGATTGAGTGTCGGCCTGCAAACCAAGTGTCACTGGTTCGATTCCCAGTCAGGGCACATGACTAGGTTGCATGTCAGGTCCCTAGTTGGGGGCGCATGAGAGGCAACCACACAGTGATGTTTCTCTCTTTCTCTTTTCCCCTCTCTCTAAAAATAAATAAATAAATAGTTTTTAAAAATCTTAAAAAAAAAAGCTGGGTAGAGGGTTTGATGAATTTGCATATGGTTCACATTTAATCCATACAGTTTACATGTGAAATACGGGTTTCACTATTTTTGTTTTACAGATGAGTTACTCTGGTAACTTAACCCAAGACTGTACAGTTACCAAGTTTCTGAGCTGGGAGTTTGAACCAGTTCTGCCTGATCTTACTAATCACTGTGCCTTTTTGATAAGTGGTTGATTATTTGAATGTATTTTGCATGCTGTGTTAAAAGAATAAGCCACCCCTGGGGAAAAATTGGGACAACTGTAATAACATAAACAATAAAAAAAATGTGACCCCTTGAGGGCCAACGTCACTGTGAACGATGCTGACAAATCTTCCCGAAAGTGCCAGTGTCGCTCCCAGCGACTCTTTTCGATGGCTATACATGTATGTAAATAACAATGGAATAATTTGTATTTTATGTTTTCTCCTTTTTTGTACCTCAGGATATATATTGATATAATTTTTTCTCATGTTGATTCAAGTTTTGAATTACTCATGGCACTCAAAGGGTTGTTTTTTTTTTTTTTTTTTTAAAGAATAAACCACCCCTGGAAGAACCTTAGTGTCAAGGAAATCGTAACCATGTTTTTCTCACCTTTCTCCTTGTCTGATTTCAAGCAATTCCACTTATTAATACTACTTTTATTGCCAACTGTTTGAAATTACTTAGAATTTCAAAATATGGTAAATATGATACAAAACTATTTTGAAATATCTTATCCTCATTTATTCCTTCTCTAATGCTCTTCTTTTCTTTATGTAGATCCTGATGTGGATGAAAAAGGGGCCACATACTAAACCTGACAAGCTCAGGGGAGGCCTGCATGGTGGCCCTACATACCAGAGACCAAAAGTAACCACATAGGATGTCTAAACATTGAACTTTCTAACCAAAAGCGAGTCATGGCGGGTAGTCACACCCTAGGCCTGAAACTTCTGTGACAAAAGGCAATCTTTACCTTAAGTGAGCCTGTAGTCTTTTTATATCTAAGATAAGATAACCTGCAATGTCAGAGTAAACCCCCTTTTGTGAACCCCTCAGGGTTCTGCTATACCAGAGCAGGCGACCACAGAACCCCTCACTGTTAACTTGGTCTTCACATGCCCTCTCTCTGTCTTGTAAATGTTACTTGTTAACTGTGCTACACCCACCAAAGTAAAAGAAGTGTGTCTCCATTTTATCTTTTATCCAGTCCCAAAGATTTCCCTGCTCTGCTTTCTCGCACCTCCCTCATGTAACCCTCCTTTGATTCTGATGTGTGAAATAAGTTGCAGAACTGCCATTCTCTGGAGCATTTTCTCAATCCGTTGAGATTTGGCTCCCTGACAATTGTCAGTTTGGCTCAAATAAACTCAAAAATGTGCTACAGGTTTGGACATTTCTTACATTGACCCTGACCTATATCATTTCCTTCTCTCTGAAGAACTTAATATTTTTTTGCAAGGTAAACTTACTGGCAACATATTCCCTCAGTTTTTGTTAGTCTGAGAAAGTATTTCTTCACTTTTGAAGGATAATTTCACAGAACAAAGAATTCTAGGTGTGTGTTTGATTTTTTCTTTTTCTTTTAATACTTTAAATATTTTACTTCGCTTTCCTAGATTGCATAGGTTATGAGGATATGTCTCATGTTATTCTTATCTTTGCTTCTCTATAGATAAGGTGCGTCCGCCCCCGTCCCCCCGCTTCTTTGCAGATTTGTTTTCTTTATCTTTGATTTTCTGCAGTTTGAATATGATACACCTAGTTGTAGATTTTTTATTTATTTATTTATTTTACATTTATCCTTGTTCTCTAAGCTTTCTGTATCTGTGGTTTGCTCTCTGATATTAATTTGGAGAAATTCTGTCTTTATTACTTCCAGTATTTCTTCCGTTCTTTTCTTACTCTGGTGTTCCCTTTACACATGTGCTTTAGCTTTTTAGTTGTCTCTTGGTTCTTGTATATTCTGTTCCCTTTCTCTGTTTTTCTTTCTTTTTAATCTTTTCAGTTTTGAAATTTCCTTCTGATATATCCCTAAGCCCTCAGATGCTTTCTTCAACTGTTGCCTTTCTCCTAATGAGCCCATCAATGTCATTTTTCATTATTACAGTGTTTTTTAATTCCAGCATTTCTTTTTGATACTTTTAATTTCCATCTTTTTGCTTACATTAGCCCTCTGTTCTTAAATGCTGTCTACTTTTTGCATTAGCATATTAATACTTATTATCTTAGCATGTTGATCTAATTATTTTTAAATTGCTGACCTGATAATTCCAACATGCCTGCTCTGTCTGGGTCTGCTTGCTCTTTTTCTTTAAAATGTGTTTTTTGCATTTTAGTACCCATGTAGTAATTGTTGAAAGCTGGGCATGATGTGCCTGGTAAGAAAGAACTGTAAATAGGCTTTTATTTATTTAAAAATATTTTATTTATTTTTAGAGAGAGAGGAAGGGAAGGAGAAAAAGGGAGAGGAACATTGATGTGAGAAACATGGATTAATTGACTCTCGTATGCTCCCTGACCGGGGACGCAACACTCCTGACCAGGGCAACTGAGCCACGTCAGTCAGGGCAAAGAGAGAAATATCTGTTCGTTGTTCCACTTATTTATGCACTCGTTGGTTGCTTCTTGTGTGTACTCTGACCAGGGATTGAATACTCAACTTTGGCGTATTGCAACATCTGCTCTAACCAACTGGGCTACCTGGCCAGGGCTTGCTCGCTTGCTTTATTTATTCATTTATTTAATTTTTTATTGATTGGTTTGAGAGAGACACACACACACCTATTTGTTTTTCCACTTATTGTTGTATGTGTCTTGACTGGAAATGGAACCTACAACCTTGGCGATGCTCTAACCAATTAAGCTCCTCGGCCAAGGCTGTAAATAGGCTTTTAGCGATGTGGCGAGGGGTGTGTGTGTGGGGTGAGCCTGTGCCCCTGGACTGTGGCGTTCCCAAGTGCCTCTCAGTTTTTTTTCCTTAGGTGGATCAGGGTGGCTGGAGGATGCTGTCATTGGGTATGTCCCTTCTCCCACCTGGAAGACTTCTCCCAGGTCAATTAGGCCCCTGTAAAACTCCAGCAGGGTTTGGCCCTGGTTAGATAGTTTCCCTAGAGGGCAGGTCTCATTAAGAATTGGCAGAATGCCTTGGGTCTCTTTGAAAATGGCTACTGTACCCCTCCTTCTGCCAAAAGCAGGAGAGGGCTTTTCCCTGTCTCCACTGTGAGAATCTGATCGGACTCCTGGAGGTCAAACTCACAAAAGTTTGGGGGAGGGGGCGAGGAGCAGAGGGGAGCTAAGACTGGGACCCTTTGGAGTTTTTAACTCAAACTTGTTCACACAAGCCTTCAACAATTCGCCGAGTATAGTTTAGGTTTTCCTACCCCAGTACTGTTTCCCACAGAGGTTTTGGTTCCATAAGTAGTGATTCTCCGTATCTGTCTGTGTGTCTAGTTTTGGGAGCAATGATTCACCTTGTGACTTCAGTTCTCTGAGGCATCCAAGAAAAGTTGTTGATATACAGTTCAGCTTTCTACCTGTTAGGACAGAGTGATTTCCAAGCTCCTTACATTCCAGACCAGAAACCAGAATTTCAGACCATTACAAATAAAGAGTAATATGTTATTGACACATCCATTGTTCTGGCTTCATTTCTCTAAGTGAGAGTTAAGCGCATACAAAGGATCAGGGATGCATATTCAGGCTGCAGTGTAATTTTTTTTTAAAGATTTTATTTTTAGAGAGGGAGGGAGAAAGGGAGAGAAACATCTATGTGTGGTTGCCTCGCGTGCCCCCAACTGGGGACCTGGCCCGGAACCGAGCCGTATGCTCTGACTGGGATTCAATCCATCAACCCTTTGTTTTGCAGGCTGGTATTCAATCCACTGAGCCACACCATCCAAGGCTGCACTGTAATTTATATCATATTAAGCATTCTCAGGCAAAAGTAAAATACAATATTTCCGTTTTTATAATTTCTAAGTTTTGTTTTTCCTCTACTTCACTCTATTCAAAATAGAGGAACTCAAAAAGTAGGAATCCAAGGAGCAAAAACGGAGGGACCAAATGAGGATCAAGAGTGTATTGATTCAGTACTTACTGATTTCTGGGGACACAGGACTGAGTAAAACAAAAGGCCCTGTTCTCAAGTTACACTGTAGTGCAGAGGTGAGCAAGAAGACAATAAAGGATAGAGAATTTTATGCCCTGACCGGTGTGGCTCGGTTGAAGCATCTCTGTAACTAAAAGATTGTAGGTCTGATCCCCAGTCTGGGTGCCAGCGCGTGGGATCCCTGGTGGGGAGACTTATGCTCCCTGATCCGAGCAACAACCTGTGCCCCCTTCCCCTTCCCCGCTTTCTGGGCGTGCGAGGGACGCAACCAGTCCATGCTTCTCTTCCCCTCTCCCTCTTGAAGAACAATGAAAAAAATGTCCTCAGGTGAGAATTTTTTTAAAAACCAGAAAACTAATTTCTATATACAGCTATAATTTGTGCAGACTGCTTTGGTTTTGCGGTTACAAATTTTCACTCTCTCGTGAGAAGTACCTAAGTCAATTTTTACTAGGTGCCTTATAGCTGGCTGAGGATTGTTCCTTTGCCCATGATTAGGAGGAGAAATTTGGGACAACTTTTGCTTTCACCCAGGTATGGCCAGACAGAAGTAAGGAGAAAACTCAGTATATGGAAAGTTGGGGAAGAAAACTCTTGTTTCCAGTCTTTTGTGTACAAAGTAATGAATAGAAGATTATTCCAGTCCTAAATCAATTATTATTTTAGTGATAAGACCCAGTTGGACTGATCAATCCTGGAGGAGCTTGGATACAATGTCTGAAGGAAGCTTTCCTTTTCGGTTTACAGGATTATCTAAAAAGAGGAAATATATATAAAATGGGAACATTTCAGAAGGAACCATAGCACTCAAATAGTTTTATTTAATAGCGGATAACATACAAGAAAAATGGTACTTCATTTTTAGCATCAGCAGTTTGTATTTCTATTTAACTCGAAACCCCTTGGTAAAAGAAAAAAGCAAGTAGAGTAATTCTTTGTCAATAAAATATATTTTCCAAAAGTGTCAAATACTTCCCTTGAAAATATTCCAAATATGAAAGTAACGTATTCAATATAGAGAATTTAGAAAATTTGGACAGAAATAATTAAACTAAAATCTAATCATATTTTAGAGAGATTGGAAGGGAGGGAGAGAGCAAGGGAGAGAAACATCAGTTGGCTGCCTCTCCTCCACACCCTGGCCAGGATCGAACCTGCAACCTAGGCATGTGCCCTGCCTGGTATCGAACCCACGACCCTTGGGTAAACGGGATGACACTCCAACCAACTGAGGCACACTTGGCAAGAGCAATCCTGTTTTAAAAATCACTGTTAATATATTAGATATCAATGTATGAAGATATTTTCTTCTACCTATATAGACAGGGTTTTTTTCTTTCCAGATTAGGTTACTAACATGTCATGTATATGCTTAGCATCTCAACATCATTGGACTGCTAGTTCGATGTAACATCCCATAGTTTGTGTATGCCATACGTTGTTAGCTGGTCTCTGTTGTTGAGTATTTTAGCTTCCAGCATCTCACCAGTATAAATAATGCTTGTTGAACTGAAAACTTTGAGTGTGTTTTGTTATTTGCATTCTACATATGGTATGTGACATTGAGCCCTTCCAGTCCTGAATACTGTAATTAAAATTTTTTAAAATTAAGTGTAAGGACAGCTCATTTTTTAAATTTATACATTTATTACAACAAAGCTCGGGTATATTATGCTTATTGCCAGTTACATTCCTTATTATCTAACTATGCAAGGATGTTAATTTTTTTACATATTGCAGTGTCTTTTATTATTTTTATACAGATTTTTACTCAAATCTCGATCTTTTACATTATGGATCTTTTCTGGGTTAATGTAGAAAAAGTCCTTTCTCATTCAATGTTCACATAAGTTATTTTCTTCAAGTTATTATGTAGTTTTATTTGTTAGAAAATTATGTAAAATTTGAAGCTTATTTAAGAAGATGAAAAGGAGCTTAATGAACAAACCTGTGATAGCCATCACCCAACTTTAACAAATACTGATACATGGCCAGTCTTGTTCCATCTCTATCTGCCCCTGATCCTCTTGGGATATTTTGAAGCAAATCTCAGATATCTGAGGATCATTTAATCTGTTGCTATTTTGGACTGTATTTCTTAAAATATAAGGATTTCACTTTTTAAAGCATAACCACAGTACTATATTACATGTAAAGAATTTAACAGTAATCTCTAATATCAATTATTCATTCTCATTTCCCTAATTAACTTAAAATTGTTTTTAAAAGTTTCAAATTGAGAATCAAATAAGACCCATACATTGCTTCTAGTTGATACACCTTGGAATTTCTTTTAATTTGTAGGCACCCCTGCATATTTTCCCCTTCATTCTTTTTATTGTCCCCCCCCATTTTTTTGTTGAAGAAACAGCTTTAAATTTTTTTTAACTGTAATGCAGCAGAAATTATTTTTTTAATTGTATATTTTGAAGCAAGGATCTACCTCTGCCCCTGCATTCTAACAGTTAATCAGTACTACTTGAAATACAATCTTAATTATTTATTTGAAGTGCTACTTTTATCATATATGAAGTGTTATATGAAAATTATATGATAAAAGTGGCATTTCCTATTAATGGAGGAATACAGTATCCTTACTATGTAAAAATACTTTGGTGTTTTGATTAGAATTGTAATAAGTACATTTATTTGTAGAGAATCGACATCTTGACAATATTGAGTTTTCCACCTAGGATCACGTTATGTCATTTTTTACTTATTTATGTTCTTCTGTTTCTTGCACACACACAAAAAAGTTTTGTTTTTTCATCTTTATAGGCCCTGTATGTTTTTTGTAAAAATCCACTTCTTGAATCTCAAAATGTCAAGTTTTCCAGTATCCTAATTTAAAATATTTCACTACAGTGTCCCTACAGACTGAATGTAAAATGCATTTATACTTTGTGGGAAATGAGGTTTACAATAAAATGATTCCCTAACACCCTGACCTTCAGTTTCTCTCCCCATATGCAAACACTGTTCACAATTTCTTTTGTATTCAGAGAATATTCTGACATATACATAACGTATGTTTATTTCCTCCTATATTTTTTGCTTATGAAAGAACTTTAGAGATGTTTTCATGTCAGTACATAGAGCTCTATCTTGTCTAGATTAGTTTCTACAGAGCATCTGACTGTAAGGGTGCACGATAGTTTATTTAACTCGTTTTTTATTGACAGGCAATCAGGACCTGTCCTGATTGGTGTGTCTCAGTTGAGTGTTGTCCTGCAAAGTGAAAATCATGCTGTGGAGAAAATTCATATATGTGTATCTCTGTGCATGTATAGAAATTTTGCAGAATAAATTTTGGAAGTGGAATTACTGGGTCAAAACTGATACATACAGACCTGCCAAGTTACTTCCAAAACGGCTACATCAACTTGCAATCCCAGCAAAAGTATGAGAATATTCACTTTTCTTCACTTTCACCAGTGTTTGATATTAGTCTTTTTTGGGGGCGGGGGCGCAAAACAAATATGAGGGTCATAGATTTTTACTATTTCATTTTTTCCAGTTTTATTGAGATATAATTAACATACACAATGAATTGAGTTGATACACTATGTATTGCAAATTGATGACTTCAGTAGAGTTAGTAAACACTTTTATCACCTCACATAATTACTTTTTCTTTTCGTGGTGCAAACATTTAAGATTTTCTCTTTTAGTAACTTTCAAGTATTAATAGCTCTAGTCGGCATGGTGTACATTAGATTCCCAGAATTTATTTATCTTACAACCAGAAATTTGTTGCTCTTTGACCACCATCTCCCCATTCCCTTCCTGCCCCGCCAGCCCTTGATAACCACCATTCTTTCTGTTTCTATGAGTTTGGCTTTTTTATTTTTGCTTCATTTTTTAAATTTTAATTTTTTACAATTATAGTTGACATTCAATATTATATTAGCTTCAAGTGTACAGCATAGTGGTTTGACATTGATATAACTTACAAAGTGATCCCCCAGATAAGTCTAGTACCCACCTGGCACCAAACATAGTTATAATGAGTTCTACTTTTTTAGATTCCACATGTGAGATCATAAAGTATTTGTCTTTCTGTGACTTACTTCATAATGCCCTCAAGGTTCATTCACCATGTAGTCACAAATGGCACGATCTCCTTCTTCCTTGTGGCTGAATAATAATCCATTGTGTGTGTGTACAGAATTATGTGCTGTTTAAGGACAGGGATACAGTCTGAGAAATGCATCATTTGGGCAGTTCCATCATTGTTTGAATGTCACAGCATGCACTTGCACAAACCTAGGTGCTATAGCCTGCTATACACCTAGGCTATAATGGTATAGCCTACTGCTCCTGAGCTGCTGGCCTGTATAGTATGTTATTGTACTGAATACTGTAAGCAATTGTAATGCAGTGGTAAGTATTTGAGGAACTGAACATTTCTGAACATAGAAAAGGTACAGTAAAAATAAGGTATAATAGATAACAATGGTGCCCATATAGGGCACTTACCAGGAATGGATCTTTCAGGACTGGAAGGTGCTCTGGGTGAGTCAGTGCATGAAGAAAGCATGTGAAGGCGTAGGGCATTACCAAACACTACTGTAAACCCTATCAACACTGTATACTTAGGCTACACTACATTTATAAAACAACATGCGATTACGTCGAGCACAACAGGATGGTGGAATAAAGACAGTAAACACAAGATACATGACGCTGCTGTGGCTGTAAACATGGTGTACTGTTTTACAGCAAACTTGTAAGTAGAGTACATTCTAAAATGAGAAGTATAGCGTAAGTACATAAACCAGGAACTTAGTATCATTATCAAATATGTACTGGACATACTTGTATGTGCTATCCTTTTCTAGGACTGGAAGTGGAATAAGTTTTCAAATTATTTTGTTTTTAAATTTTGGTTTACATTCAGTATTATTTTGTATTAGTTTCGGGTGTACAGCACAGTGTTAGACAATGACATGTTGTACTTTACAAAGTGGTCCCTCCGATATTTCCAGTACCCACCCCCGACACCATACATGGTTCTATAACATTACTGACTATACTCATATGCCACACTTTACATCCCTGTGACTATTTTGTAACTAATCTGTACTTCTTAATCCCTTTACCTTTTTTACCCAGTCGCCCAATTTCCCTCCCCTTTGGCATCCATTAGTCATGTTCTCTGTGTCTGTGAGCCTGTTTCAATTATGTTTATTTTGTTCTTTAGATTCCACATACAAGTGAGATCATATGGTATTTGTCTTTCTCTGACTGGCTTATTTCACTTAGCATAATACCCTCTAGGCCCATCCATGGTGTGTAGTAGGTGTTTTCACACAAGCATCAGCAAGGGTCTCTGAGAAGAACGAGATGTGGAGATCATGAGTTTAGTTTTGGACCATAACTAGTAAATGGCAAGTCTGTCTAAAAAGTGAAAAAGATATTATAACATGGATTTATTGTGGAGATCCAAATGAGCCTACAGTTTAGTTTCTTGTGTTGGGAAGGATTTGTGGAGAAGACAAGTTTGAAGATACAGAAATGAAGGGAAATGATTGATTATACTATGTCCTGTAGAAGGCTGGAAAAGATGGATCTCCAGAGCTCAAGTGGCTTAGATAGGAGGAAGGACATTATCCTTTTCCTTTATCAGGAGGAGAAAAGGAAGATTGGGGAGTGCAGGTATTGGGAGGTTTATACATTTGCTGGAGGGAATTTGAGGAATAATTAGAATAGCTAACATTTATGTTTACTATTCCATTTGCTGATGATCTAAGTATTTTATGAATTATAACTTCATTTAATCCTCACAACATTTTTATGTGATAGATACAGCTCTTATTCCCATTTTACGGTCAAGGAATCTAAAGAAGTTTTTGGTGAATTTACTTTTGTCTTTGAAGTTGGAGGTTAGGTCATTTGCTGAGATAGAAGATAGAGGTGAAGTGAGAATAACTTATTCAAAATCTATTCATCCTCACCCCAAAATGACTTCAAATGAAAGAGAATAAAAAAACGACAAAGGCAACGGATATTTTTTGAAACTTAGGTAGAGTATAAGTGACATGCCTTTCCATGGCTTTGTTATTGAGGTTGACATGTAACTAACAATCTAAGTACAAACCAGGTGATTGCTATGCAAACTCAGTGTAAGATAAAACTTTTAGCCTCTCTACCAATCACATTGCTGCTCCTCTGCTTTTCTTATAACCACTTCCTGAGCTGCTACTTGGGGAGCAAGTGTGGAAATTTGGAGAGGAGAGACTGAGCAGCCAAAAGGACCCAGTCCCTTTCTATAAATCTGTCTCTCCCTAAAAGTTTTTATAAAACTATTCATCTTTGTAAGAAAAGTCACTCTCTTCTCAGAAATATATTCCTGGTTTATCAAAGCTTCCTTTTCTTGGCATCAATGTGTGTGTGTGTTTTTCAACATGTTCCTCATACAGCACATGATTTATACAACAGATTTATACATTCTCTATAAATGTAAATTACACATCTGTGCACAGTGTGTCATATATTTCCATATTCTAACAGACTAAAATAATGTTCCATTACATATAATAAATTCAGGCACCTCTTGTATTATTAATGCTAGAATTATTTATTGATAATTATCAGGTACCTTGCACTGAGGACCTTTTGAAAATCCTCCCATTTTCCCCTTTTTATTTTTAAAAATAAATTTAAATTTTATTTTTCTATTACCATTTACTTTCAATATTATTTTGTAGTTTCAGGTGTACAGGTTACTGTATAGTGGTTAGATGAGTCATATTTTACAAAGTATATGGCACTTTTATAGCACTATGTGCCGTATAAAGATAATGAGCACATAAATAAAAGCTCACTTAAAATCTCGGCAGATTGTGGGTAATGTGGGGGTTGTCCTCCCCACGTGAATGTTCAGTTGGTGGAGAGAAGACATATTGGACTGACTTCTCTTCCTCCAGCATTCCCCACCCTCTTTTGTTTCAGTGCCTTTAAGCTCCTCCTTCTGACTGGACCGTTCTCCACACCTTTCCTCCTGGACACCTGGCCTTGATCGTTCATCCTGATCGTGGCTTGAGCATCATTTCCTCAGAGCATCCTTCCTTCATGCTCCTCTGTCTCTGTTAGGTTCCTGGGTTTTAGTTTAGGGTCCTGTGACCTCCAAGTGCCAATCGTGTTCATGTCCATTTGTATCAACACGCCGTCTTCACTAGACTGTTAGTTCCGTGGAGCCCAGGACCTTATTTCTCTTGTCATCTTTACTCCCCCTTCTGGCGCTTATGTTGCCTGGCACCTAACGGATGCAAAACAAACTGAAGTGCTGTTGCAAATCAGTGTCCTTTTCGTATGTATTTTTGGCTTTTGTTATAGAGACATGCAAAACTCAGTTTCTAGTTACCACAAATAATTGCAGATATTTTCTGACTCATAAGACAAAACTGGAGATAGGTGTGCCCCCGCTCTCGTTAAGCCGATAGGTGTGCCCCAGCTCTTGTTAGGCTGTGGGTTTGATTCTTAGCTTATTTTAAGTGGTAAGTTCATTGATAAGGTCATTGGGGCCCAACACCCTGATTACTTGAGCAAAGATAATATTACTGTTGAGAATCCATTATTAGTTGCTGTGTCTAACTAGCATTTAGATTTTATTTGGGATTATTTAAATTTTATTTTTATTTATTATTCTTACTGAAGTTATTGGGGTGACATTGGTTAATAAAACTATATAGGTTTCAGGTGTACAGTTTTATAATTCATCCTCTGTAATTGTATTGGGCGTTCACCACCCCACGTCAAGTTTGTTGTGTGGGTATCTTAAGAACTAGTCTATTCCTTGATAATGGAATATCTAGGAATTGAGTCAAAGTGTTAGTATGGACTGGGAGCTTGTTAGAAATGTGGATTCTCAGGCTAACTGACCCTAAATGTGCATTTTAACAAGATTCCCGCGTGACTAGTATGTCCCTTAAGGTTTGGGAGGCGTGGCTTCAGCATGTTAATTAAGTCACAGGCAACTGAGGCGGTCTAAGGAGAACCATTTTAAATATTTATGCATTTCTCCACAAAAAAAAATCGTTTAAGTGTGTAATTTTTATTAGGCATTAGTAGTTTTAGCAATAATAACAATGACAAGAATAATATAATGAGCCAGGCACATCATTTTATTTAAAAATTTTTTAAATTTCTATTTATTACTTATTGTATTTTTTCTATTACTATTTAGTACCATATACCCCTCTTCCCCCAGCAATCACCACACTGTTGTCCCCATCCATGAGTCATTTTTCCTTTTTGCTCAATCTCTCCACCTCCTAACCACCCTCACCCCCCTTAGCTGTCATCTGCTCTCCATCTATGAGTCTGTCCCCATTCCCCTTGTTAGTTCAGTTCATTAGATTCCACATATGAGTGAAATCATAGACCTGGCGCTTTACATAATGCATTATTTCTAATTCCCATAGCAACTTTGAAAGGAAGGTGACGTTAGTTCCAGTTTGGGTAGCATGCCTGCAATAATACAGCAAGTGTGTTGCTGAACCACATTTAGAGCCTAATCCCATCTGGCAGTTTCCCTATATTTCTACCACTTCGGACCTAAAACCAGAGGGTGTCAGGCCTTGTCCTTTGAAATGCTTGGTGATCTTAAAGCTCATTTTTGGTCTACAAAAAAAAAAAAAAAAAAAAAATGGCAGGGGGCAAGATCCAGTTACTCATTTGTGTTCAGTGCTGAAGCTTCACATGGAAAGGGAATGCAGATGGGAGAAAGCAGAAGTTTCCAAATGAAAGTGTTAACACTTCTCTGTCCATATCAGATTTAATAAATGGAATAAAATACCCATTTGTCTAACACTTTTTGTGGAGGAGTAAAATTAATTTAAACATAGTCTGAAAAATCCCCGGAGCACTGCATTTCCCAGTGTTTTGCATCAAATCTCTTGTCTGACCTCAAAAGCCTAATAATTTCGGGTGAAGAGCAGGAAAGGGAGGGAGGCTTTGGCACGTCTGTGAGCTGCCACTATTTCTCTGCATTTCAGCAGGTGGAAAGAGAGGGAGCACCTCCTTGAATGCTTCCCTACAGAATGGGGCAAGATAATAACTTTTCTTATCAATCACAGATCAACTGGCTCCAGTCAAGAGAATGCTGTCTGAGGTCCAGCTCTGTCTCCACCTTCTTGTTTGCCTGGAAAGAGATTCCAGGGACAAGCAGCTGATACAATGAAGTGCCTTTGATTTCCACTTGAGGGTATCAGGCATGCGTGTTTGCTTGGCAGTAAACATGGTTTTCAGTGCTGTAATCCTATTTTCCATTGCTGCAAGAAAGACCATTTATGATTTTAGCACCCAGAATCATAAAAAAAAAAACCCCAAAACAAGACCATTACCAAATTGACCAATTCAGGCGAAGCGATGAAGATGTTCGGGGTAAATATAATTGAAGCTTTTCTCAGGCTGGGCATTTGGGCTATTTGGGATACCCGAATGTAGCTTTGTTTAGAGTTGCCATAGGTTTCAGGAGCTTGCTTTCCGTTTGTGAGAGGAACACTTGCCTTTTGAAGAAATGTGGCACACACGCTCTTAATATAACATGAAAGGAAAGGTTCTTCGTGCCAAAAATCACTCACGTGAGGTGGAATTTTTAAAACAAATCTGGTGGCAAGCTTTATTCCTGAAAGCTTCAGGGGAGAATGAAATAATCTAAAACTGCGCTCCTGGCAGTCACCTTCAGCCTTTCATGCGGAGTTTGCTATGCTGTCTAAAAACACAAACACAAACTTAGCTTGTAGGTCTTCTGTTTGGAGAGTGAAATGGTGCGCAAAGGCTGCTTCTCTGGCTAGTTGGGATGGCTTCCAGGTAGTGGTGATGATTTTTAGATTTATGACCAGCTCTAGATCTGCCTAGAAACAGCATGTTTGAAAAACAAGGTGTTAAGTACATCTGGGGACAGAGGTCACCAAACCAGTGCTTCTCAGCATAATGTTCAGGTTCAGAACAGCAAGGGTAGGCAATTCAACGACGAGGGAAACAAGCTCCTTCGGAGGATTTTCTTTTTTGTTTTTGTTTTTTCTATTTTTCTTGTAACTAAGGACTGAACTTCTTTCCCTGATCACATTTGGCTCCATAACTTTTTCTTAACTACTGGCTCCATTGTCAAGTAACGGTTTGCTTAGGATATCTTGATGGTGCTAGAAGTTTAGGAACTTGCAGCCTTCAAGCCCTGAGCCTCGGGAAAACTCTGCGCATTTTCATGTTTGCAAGTTTTTCCCATCCTTGAAAATGGAAACACGCTGTTTCCATCTCAGCCCTGATTGCTTGACCTTCAGTATCGCTGATCATTTGTATAATTAAAAAAGGCATTGCTGCCTCTGCCTTCTCTTCTCAATTTGAGTCCTTTCTCCGTTTGGAGAGACTGACTGCCTGCTGTTAGCAAGGCACCCTTGACCTTGACCTTTGGAGAGAATTCAACAAAGGCAAGAACTCAGCCAAGAGAGTAAACTAGATCCAATTTCTGAAGAGTGTTCCAAACACAATAGTGGTGCTTCTGTCATCCTGAATAAGGACCCGAATAACCCTTGAAAGTTACTTCTTTGAGCAACACAGCATGATGGGAAATAGGATGTTAATATTTTTAAATTTCTTTTTAATAAGTAATATCCTAGGGTAAAAAAAGTAATTATGTTGTTCGTATTGGAAGTGGTAGTCATCATAAGTCCCCCTTGTTTTGTTTTGTTTTTTTCTTTTCTGATTCAATAGAACATAATTATATTTGAAGTTTGTTTTTGCTGTCATAAAACTCAGAATTTTGCTCTCTGAGTTCATGGAAATTGATTTTAGATTTATGACAAATCCTAAACTTGTCTCAGGTAAAAGATGTATACTTATTCAAATATGAAAAGCAATCTCAAGAGCATTGCGTGGGAGCCGTGCTATTTAAATACGCTTATGCTGGAAAGACTTTCTTTCACAAATCTTCTTGGCTTCCCATCCTGGAGAATGGAGCCTCATTCCACAGGGACAGGAGAGAAAAATTGGATTAAAAATCAAGAGATGTTAAAGCCTTACCTCTACATCTACTGAGAATTTGCTTTGTCATCCTGGGCAAGTCATTTTTCTCTCCCTCCACACCTTAGTGAAATAATTAGTAACATGATGGGGTTGATCTGAGACAGTGAATGTAAACTTTCTTTTTTTTTTTCACTGCAGTGTCCTATCAAATGTAATCTTACATAGATTCTGTTATATAACATAGATAACACTAGGGAACACAATTTTTGGTGAGTTAGATCTGACACTTGTTTTTGACTAGCTTTTGGCATCTGAATCCAAAAATGACCCCAGTTTTTCTCTATCACGTCAACTTTTTAAGGTGCAGGATACCCTCCCTTTGTCCCAAAAATCATACAAAATGTACATACAAAGGAAAATAAAGAAAAAAAATTACCTAAATATACTGTTTACTTAGAGTTATTTTATTCACATAAAGGCTATATATTGTTACTGTAAGTCAAATTGTATACAAGTTCTGCTACCAAACTTACACATTAAGGTATTTTATCTTTTCAAACGACAAGCTAGGAAATGCCAAAATGAGATACTTAAAACAGTTTCCTTCAGTTGGCAAAGCTTTAAAAAATTGCTTCATGAGACCCAGTTTTATGTGCAGTGGTGGGAATAGAATGTTCTTTCTGTCAATAAGTGGCTCATGTAGAATGTTTGGATCACTGGGTTTGAGGTCAGATCTTGGAGGCCAATTTGACTCCACCCAATGCTTCTTATGAGCTCTGCTGTCCCACATACACAGAAAACAGGGATACTTGGTGTATCCGTGTTGCTGACCAGGAGGAAAGCAGACCATTTTAAGGTCAACACAGATGATCCAATTGTGCCTGTGATATTGCAACAGATCAATGACTCTCTTTATGTCTTCATATTCTTCATGAAAACAAACTGAATGGCCAATTGGGACTGCACCAAATAAACTGTCATTGTGGAGGAGGACACACTTCAAGCTCCACTTTGAGATATTGATGAACAGTCGCCATTCAGTTGCGTTCTAGACTAGAATTCCCAATTCCTCCATTAAACCTTGTATGTTATGGCAATACACAAAGGCACCATCACTTCAAAACTACTGCAGAAATGCACTTTCTCTTGATTGAAAGTAGGATACTTTTGTTCCTTTTTCAAGCAAGTTTTTCTTGTGCAGTGTGGATGCTAGGAGTTCTGAAGCCTTTTTGGATTGTCCCAAATCTCGTGCCAAATCATTCAACTCATGCTGATCAAATCCCTTATGAACTGAGTCATCTTCAATTTCAAAATCTTCATCGTTGCTGTCACTTAGTTCTTCACCACACTCCTGTTTTTCGGAAGAGGGCAGTTCAATGAAAACTGGCACTGGGATTTCAGCTGAATAAGGCACTGGGCGTATAGCTGATGGTAGACTAGGATACTCTATTTTACATTTATTTTTCTTGTTATATCCTGACATTTTCACTCTACAAAAATAATAGTCACTTGAATGATCTCTGGGCTCTCACCAAACCATAGGTATACCAAATGGCAGTTTATCACGTGTTCCCTTCATCCACATGAGTAAACTTCTGACACACTGCTTGCACACCTTGTGAGGGGCCCAAGACTTATCTTGATCACCAAATTTTACTTTAAAATATGCAAAATAGGCTTGCTTGACAAATGCGCTGATGTTTGTCCTTTGACTGGGAATGGTGAAACTGTCACAGATACAACAAAATGAATCAGGGTTGTTTAGGCACTTATGATGAGAAATAGCAGAGGCAGACATGATCTGAAGGAAAGGAAATAAGTATGTATGTAAATAAAAAAATAAATTCTGCTACCTCCTTGTATACAGACAAGAAGTTGGACTACACTTCAGAATACACTTCACTACATAGAGCGGCACACAACCTCTCACCACACTCTCTCATGTGTAACTGAACAGCCTAGAGAAGTATGAACCTGTGGCTGGTCTCCAAGATCATCCCCCACCCCTCCCCACTAGAGGGAAGTTTGCTCTCAGCCAATAGGAGAGCACTAGTGCTTCCCTCAATACAGGTTCAATCCAGCCTAGAGTGGTTGCATTATGATAAGCTGTTATAGAAGAAAACTAACTGCAGTTTTGAAATCAGCATTCCTATTTAAGTCTAAAACAGCTGAAAAATTGACCTCAACAGGAATTATGTTAAAAATTGTTCCCCTGAGATTATCACTTTATTTTATTAGATACTTTATGAATTCTACTCTTGATCTTAGCCAAAAGGCCAAGAAGCGACTTATGAAATTCTAAACTTTAACCTTTATTAAAAAGTTAGGCAGTGAGGACAGAGGCCATTTAAGTGTTCTTAAACAGTTGAGGTGGGAGTTGTGTTCGTTTCCCTAGGCTGCTGTAAGAAACTACCACAAACTGGAGGCTTTAAACAACAGAAAGTTTCCTCTCACCTATCTGGAGGCTGGAAGTCCAAAATCAAGGGGTTGGCAGGGCCATGCTCCCAGCAAAGTTCTAGGGGAGGACACGTCTTGCCTCTTTAAGTTGACGGTGGCTGTAGGCATTCCTTGGCTTGTAGCAGCACAACTTCAATCTTGGCCTCATTTTCTCATGGCTGTCTTCCCTCTGTGTTTCTCTGTGTCTCTGTTTTTTGTTATAAGAACATTTGGATTAGGGCCCATCTTAATCAAGTATTACCTCATCTTAACTTGAATCCATCTGCAAAGACTCTAGTTTTAAGTAAGGTCGCATTTATTTATTTTGAAAACAATAAACACCTTTTTACATGGGCTAAGATAGGAGGGAGGAAGATGAATTTCTGGGCCTTGATTTCCCTCAGCTAGAACTGCAGCTCTTGCCTACCATCCAGCACACAGCCATCTGTGTGGCCACGTGGGACTGGTGTTGGAGCCATGCATGCAAGAAGCTTGCCCTGATGGCTGGTTTCAGCATATTTTTTCCCATTTACTTTTGCATTTATTAGTTCATTTTTGTATGTGTCATGACCGGGGATTGGACCCAGAACCTTGGCATATCAGGACGATGCTCTAATCAACTAAGCTACCTGGCCAGGGCCCTTCGCATTCTTTTTCCTTTCATCGTACTTCTGAATTTTTTGATTGTTTTTTTCTTTAAATTCTCTTCCTCCTCAGGGGTCAGCTTGGCCCCCTTCTCATGGCCCAGAGGCATTACGTAGTTGCCAGTGAGAATGATGCAGTTCTTTACCAGGGTCTCAGTACAGACCATTTGTTGTTGGATCCATTGTAGACAACATCAATAATCCGCGATATACACATACAATGCTTTGAGCCCCAGAAGCTGCTCACGTCCAGCCTCAAGGCTCAGTACTTCTTGCTGCATCCCGGCATTTGGGCTGTGTGTATGCAGCAGGGGGTGGGGGATGGGGAGCAATCTTATTGTTGGCTACAGGGTGTCCCTGCTCATAGTTTTGCTTTCTTGTGATGGGGTTACTCTTGTCCCTGGTGTTGCAGCGCTTGTGCCAGTTGTCCTGAGAGATGTCCATGATTCACTCCCAGTTGGAAAGACCTAAATAAGGTCTCATTTATAGGAACTGGGTGTTAGACTCTCCATATATTATTTTGGGGCATGCAATTCAACAGTAAGAGTTATAGATGACAATTGCAGTGTTATATCCGTACCTAATTAATTTCTGTGTTTTGTTTGGTAGCACAATATGAAGAGAAATCCTGGTCCACACTGATAAGAAATTATAAATTATAATTAAAACCTTTTGAAAACATGTCATCTTGCCATCTCAATCTCAATCCCTTCAGTTACACTGACCCTGAGATCTGAAAGCACCATATTAGGAAATTTACTTGTCCATGTTAAATTGCTGAGAATATCCTAAAACAACTCTCTCCTTCCTCACTGAAGAGGGTCTGCATTTTAAAAGAAGTTGATGAATGGACTCCTGAAGAAGCTTAAATCACCATTATATTTAGCTGACACCATGTTTTTAAATGTCACAATACCCTGAATTATTCAGTGGTGTCATTTGAAAGCATCTCATTAGCTATACGTTCTGACATTCCCAAACTTCAGATGAGTAAAAATAGTGTTATTTTGTATTTTGAGTCTGAAGTTGGTTTCAATTTTGTTGCTGACACTTTCTCTGCTTTTTGGAGCAACAACGTGGAGACTATGCACTGCCCAAATGAACCCATTCTGCTAGTTAAAAATAGCATGTAGATTCTGCAACTGGTACAACTAACTTACATTTGAGAGATGTTTAATTAATGGAGTTTTTTTTTTTTAATACAAAAGCGTTATTTATATTTTTATTTGAGACATCTGTCCTAGAACCTTGTCTTGAAACGACTAAAAACTTCAATGTAAACATGTAATTTCTGAAATTCACTACCCTTATCATTAAAATAACTCTGAAAAGTCCCCAGTTTAAAAATCATGCCTTAATAAATTTGACAGTTTTTATGACTCCATCCTAATTCTTTCAAAATGCTGCAAAGACAACTATTTAACACAAATACAATGACCACACACGTATTTCAGCAACTGCTTTCATTTTAGCGACTCTTCTTATATCATCAGAATAGACATGACTATATTTTTCTTACAAGTTTTTCAATGGTATAATTATAAACTTAATCTTTTTCCCTCCAGTTTCGTTTACTCTAATAAATCTTCCTTGGGGTCATTTGAGTGATTCTGTAGGAAAACAAGCCAAAACAGAAGGATTAGCAAACCCACATTTTCATTTGGCTGAATTGTAAAACCTGAGCCTTAAAGGAGTTCATCAGATATGTATTTTGAGCATGTATTTGGGGTTTTTGATCAGTGATGCTAACCAGTGCGGTGTGGGCCCTCAGGGGTATGTGGAAACTTGTGGGGGCATTTTTGGTTGTCTCATTACCTAAGGGTACACCTGGTACTTAGTTTCCTCCCGCCAATGATGCTGAGTAACTTGCACTCTTGTCTCACCTTAAATGCAGCAGAAAAAGAAGATAATTAAGTTTTTGTAAATGTCTCTTTAGTTAGCATAGCCCAGACTTACAAGTTTTTTTCTGATAGAATTTGTCTTTTCCTTACTTATAACTTCAAATGGTCCTGTTAAGAAGCTATCCTTGTCAGATATACATAGTGTTCACATAAAATTTTTGTTGATGACACTAAGTAGTTCAATTAGGCAGGCATATCTGAGTTCCTTACTTTTAGAACATTTGTGTTTTGTTTCAAAATCAGGTAATTTAGCAGAACTAAAGATTATATGATTTTACTGCATGAAATACAAGAAGTTGAACAGTTTAATCACATTAAAATGAAACTGGGTGACAGTTCTCATTATACTTTCTTGCCTTCAAAAGACTTCATGTGAAACTTATATGCAATTACTTTCATTTCATAGCTTGTTGCTACAGTGGTGTGGGTGACCGTTAAATAAATATCAGGGCCAAATTGGCACTTTTTATCATGAGGCAATCTACTTTTAAAGATAACTACTTTATTTCACCAGAAGAATTTTGTAAAAAATTTAAACAGAAGTGTCCAACACTTACTTTAAGACTTAAGCTTAAATAGTGATCATGATATATTTTCCTTGTTTACTGTGTGGCTCTCTGTGGCTATCTGGCGAGAGCAAGCACTGAACACAGGCAGCTGAGCCTTATCTGGTCCTTGATGACTTGGATTAATGTGTCCTAGGTAAGTCTACTCCCCGGTATAATTTTTAAAAAGATTTTATTTATTTATTTTTAGAGAAAGGGAAAGGAAGGGAGAGAGTGAGGGAGAGAAACATAGATGTGAGAGAGAAACATCAATTGTTTGCCTCCTGTGCGTCCCCAACTGGGGACCTGGCCTGAAACCCAGGCGTGTGCTACGACCAGGAATCTAACCAGAGACCTCTCGCTTTGTGGGATGACGCCCAACCCAGAGCCACACTGGTCAGGGCTACCCACTCCCCCACCCCCAATTAATTTTATGAGAGAGTCCATATACAAGTCTGAATTAAAAAGAAAAGATTGTTGCAGAATTACTACCTATTAAGTGTATTATATATATGCTGGGGATGGCTTAAAAAGCTATATAATTCAAGGTCTGCAGGTTAATGAAGGAACCTGATTGGAAGTTAACACAATGGTGGTTTCCAGTGTGTTCAAGGTTGGTGCTTCTAATGACATTTAAAAAGTAGTTAAATTCTATAATGACTGATTTCTGACCAGCATGGGCTCTCAGCCAGCCTAATGGTATTCAGCTTGATCCAGTTAGTTTCATCCTTTTCTTTCTTCTTAGTTCAATCTTGTCATTTCTATGTCAGCTTCAGTTTAAACTATTTTAGTACAGATATGGCCCCTTTTCAAGGTATTCTCCTTTTCTCTCGTCCAGGTCCCAATTCTAAACTCCCCAGGACTGAACAATTGCCATTTGACAGAGCTGAGGACGGAACACTTCCTGTCTTGGGCTTTCCCTGGCTTGTTTCACTGGGAGAAGGGGTGGGGGTGGAAATAGCAAGTCTGCCGATGTATTTGATTAACACCACACAACTTGGCAAAAATTATGGCTCTTAAATTTACTTGTGTCCTCTTTTACTTAAGTCAGGAGTTTCATGCCATAGTTTTATAGTGTGTGTATCTTTGTCCTACACATGGCCTCCTGGCAGGTGGACACCCATGTGTACCCACTTGGGGACCACGGAAATTTCTGGGTCTCCTCCTTCCCTTTAGGAACTGCTCTTTGGTGTGGATACACCTTGTTGACTTCTCCATTCTCTTGCATCCTTATAACCCAAGTTGCTTCATGGCACTCAGCTTTCAAAGTATTCCAAATCTGGAACAGAACACACGGTCTCTTTACTTTGGGATGTCACAATTAAAGATTTTTCATATACTGTAGTCTTCCCTCCCTTGGTGACTGGCCATGGTGCTGCCACATCTCAGAAAGTGTTCTCAGAACATCTGATTTAAGTAATTTACCTTCCATCATCTTCATTGCATCCTATTTTTATTTTCTTAATAACATTATTTGCTTAATATCTGAAGTAATCATATTTAGTTATTTATTTTCTATTTATTTTTTTTAGAATTTAGAAGTCTTGAATATAAGATCTTTTCTTCCCCTGATTGACATTGTACCCTGGGATTCTAGAATAACGCCTAGCATATAATTGGAATTCAATAGATAGTGATTGAATGAAAACAGAGTATCAAGTAGTTTTTTTAAGCCATACTCTGAGTTCCAGAATCCAGTATTTACCGGGCCATAATGCTGCCTTGTTATCCTTCCATTCCCTCATTGGCAATATTACCTTTCTCCACAGTGACTATTTTAACCCTTCCTAATCTTTCTAGAACCCTAAGTACATCTGTCTCCCTTTTACTTCATGTCTTCTGAGACCTCTATTGATTGTGACAGTTTCTTAAATTTCCTTGTCTTTGATAAACTTGAAGCTTTGAGGATTACTGGTCAGGTATTTTGTAGAATATCCCTCACTTGGATTTTTTGCTGATGTTTTTCTCATGATCAGATTGGCATTACATTTTTACCACAGAGGTAAAGTGTTATTTTCATTACATCATGTCAACAGTATATACTTATCATTGTTGATGTTAGCCTTGATCACTTGGCTAAAGTAGTGTTTGCTAGATTTGTCCATTGTTTCTTGAAGGATCCTTAAAGTGGTTCATTCTCTTTAAAGAGAAATTTGGCAATAAGTAATGTGCCAAATTTTAGACCTTTTTTTCACCCGAGAATTATGATTATAATTCTGGCATTTGTTTACAGAAATAATTCCAAAGAATAAACTAATTTTAGAGAGATTATCTTAACCTCTATTTATTAGAGATTAAAACCTATATCAAAAGGGGGGGAAATAAAGCAATTTATATTGTGCTAACTTAATGGACTATTTTGCAATGATTAGAAATGATAGACATGACCCTGACTAGGTAGCTCAGTTGGTTAGAGTGCTGTCCTGATACACCAAGGTTTTGGGTTTGATCCCTGGTCAGCACACATACAAGAATCAACCAAGGAATGAATGCATAAATAAGTGGAACAAGAAATCAAGGATTTTACCTCTTTCTAAAATTAAATTAAAAAAAGAAATGATAGTTTTGAAGATTGTGTGTATGTATGAACTTTAAGTAAAAATTTTAAAAGATAATTTTATCAATAAAGATTAAGTTTATGTAAAAACAATATTCATATTTTGAAAATATCATAAAACAAACAATAGGACTTATAAGAGTTGTTATCAATGTAATATTTTTAAAGAAATTTTAATAAATCTATCATTAAAAAGACTTGTTACTTTGATATTGATGTGTGTTTTAATACAAATAAATTGAAGAAGATATTTTCTTCTTGAGAAGAACCAATAGATATAATGACAGTAGATATGATAGTGTCTTAAAGAGTTGTCTCACTTGTTTTAATGAAACCTAAAATGCATTTATTTAATTCTTTCCCCCTTTTTTAATTCATATACATTTCAGAGAAAATTCCATTTAAACATCAGATTAACCTTTTAATTCATAAAACTATTGATTTGGAAGATTTAGTATTTTTGCCTAAATATCTTGTTTATTAGATATTCAGTATGCTCATGCTTTGCTAAGAGATACCACAATCAAACTTCCCATGGTTATAGTTGGGAAACCATGTTCCCTTTTCATGGTGATAAAAATGTGACATCCTTAAAGGCACAATGTCATGGATCAAGCTTTATGAAGAGAAAAGGGACAGGGAGGCTTATATAAGAAGACCTCATATAAAAAAAAAAAGTCTAAGATCTAGAAACCAAGAAAAAGAAAAATGCTAAGAATTTACATCAACTCAATGTGGTGATAGGTAATATGGTAGTTTGACTAGCAAATCTCTAATAGTTATATATGTCTCTGACTAATAAAAAGGGGTAGAACAATAATTACTACTTCAATAAAAATTAAGAAAAATTCTAAAACACAACTCATGAAAGCCTGTGAAGAATGAAGGAGGTAGTCTTTCAAGACCATTTAAAGGGATGAATTCAGTCTTAATTTTGGCTTAATTAGCAATTAACACCAAATAATTACGTGTTGGCAAGAGGCCAAGGCAAAACATGCAATTTGTTCAAAGCCTGTAGTCCTTTTACTCTGGTGCAAATAATGGTAATATGAGTATAATTACCGAAGACAGAGTTATCATTCTTTTAAACAATATATTTTATTTTGATACTTTGGTAACACTGAGCAAGTCAGTTGAATACTTATATAATATGATACATGGTATCATTTAAACTAAAATATTGAATTTTGTCAAATTTAAGAACTTGCAATTATATGACAATAAAAAGGTCATATTTTCCTCCTTTTATGTCTCATTTGCTCAACACGTAAAAATAAAATCAAACTTTTGTTGCCAAGTGTGTTTTCCTCCAAAGCTTTGAACGTGCATTCATTTAAAAAGACAACAATTCGGTTAAAAAGACTAGAAATCCTTTGGTTTATGCTTCCAAAGAATAGGATAGTTGTCAGAGAAATCAAAGGTGAGATCAAGTCACATTTGTAAACCTGCTTGAGAGTTAATCATTAAAAAGTTTTGAGAAAAAGAGTTCTTGTTTCATGGTCCTTCAAAGGACAGGGAAAAGACATCCTAGAGGTGCTTTAGTTTGAATTGTCATCCACAGCATCACAGTTTCAAGACTACACGTTCCTTGAGCATTCTCCTCACCTAGAATAGCAACATATGGTCTCCAGATCTCCTCCCACCTGAAAGATGACTACGAACAACAGCCAGATCTTTCCTGTTCTTTATAGAAAAAAATTTTTTGATGAACATTTTTTTCTCCTTCATTAACCTTTTTCTCTTCTGAAGTTTTATACAAAGATAGACGTTCTCTAAATCACTCATCTGAATAAATTTATCATATATTGCTTCATACATATTACATAGTCATAGAAGGGTCTTCTCAGAAACTCTCCATTGACCTCTAAGACATTGCTGCCCTGCTTCTTTTCAAAAGACTAAAGCAGGACTTTATATCATGTTCAAGAGTAATTCTGAGATGCAGCTGTTATTTAAAGACCCCAGGTCTGTTCAATGATTTTCCTTTGAGGCCTAAACAGATTGGTAAAGTAGGGGAGGTGGGTTCAAGAATTGTGTCTTCGTGAACTCCGTTTTCTCTCCTGGAGCGAAGAATATGTTGGTTTAAAATAGATTATTTTTACTGTGTTTCCAGTCACATGATCTGACTTCCTTTTTTACATTATCATCAAATCTATGCTCCTATTCCTTGTCACCTGAGAATTATTTTAGTTATTTATTGCTGCATAACATACCATCTCAAAACTTAGTGGCTTAAAAAAACATTTTATTATCACTCATGATTCTTTGGCTTGAGTAGGATAATCTGAGTGATTCTTCTCCACGATTCCTATGTTTCAAGTGGAAGATAGTGTGATTAGCCAGTTCCTTTAAAGCTGAGGCTTATAAGCCCTAACATGTCACCTCTGCTATATTCTACAGTTCAAAATACACACAGCCCTGGCTGGTGTGGCTCAGTGGATTGAGTGCTGGCCTGTGAACCAAAGGGTCTCCAGTTTGATTCCCAGTCAGGGCACATGCCTGGGTTGCAGGCCAGGTCCCCGGTTGGGGGCACACAAGAGGCAACCACACATTGATGTTTCTCTTCCTCTCTTTCTCCCTCCCTTCCCCTCTCTCTGAATATAAATAAATAAAATCTTTAAAAAAATTATTAAAAAAAATAAAATAAGCAGAGAATGAGCTTAGATCCGGGGGAGTGTAATTAACGCTACCTCTTGATGAGATGTGGCATTTGCAGGGAGGGAAGGAACTGATGATGGCCATTTTTGAAACTATGTACCACAGTCAATCCTCTGGAACAAAAATATCACATTCCTCCTATATTCAGAATATAATTAGCCCTCCTTCAATCATTTCATGTCATTACAGCATGGTCTCAAATTTTAGTACTATTTCTTTATCTGATTAGGTTCAGGTGTGCTATGAATACAGTGAGAAGGTGACTTGTGACATAAAGAAAGGCCGCACAAAAACCCAACCCTGACAGCACCTTAGTCTTGGACTTCTAGCTTCCAAAACTGTGAGAAAATTAATTTTTTGTTGTTTAAACTGCCCAGTTTATAGTATTTTGTTACGCAAACTCTAGCAAACTAATATACTGTTTAATGAAAATGAACTCAATAATAAAAAAAAATTAAATCTTATTGTATGCACCAGTCAATATCATAGAACCTTTTTTTTTGCAAGATGATGAAGAATTTTTCTCCAGCAGCCTAGACAATGATGGTTGTAACATAAAGTATGTTATTTCAGCTTTGAAAATTAATCATAAAATCGGTTGGTAAGTTGGCAGACAGGTGACTGGGTCACATGTTTTTAATCCTCCAGCGAAATAGTCCAGGTTTATTCACATGGTGGCAGAGTACCAAGAGCAGTAAAGGACAAACTCCAATAAGAAAGTACTTTTTAAACTTCTGCTTGCATGACATCGGCCAAAGCAAGTCACCTGAGCCAAGCATGAATACAAAGACTCTACCTTTTGGTCAGAGGGGAAGAATTTGAAGCCATTTTTGAAATTTATTATACCTTTCATATTGCCTACAAAACAGGACCTTCTAAAATCTAAGCTGAATTAGCTCGGCTGAATAGTCATAGAGCTACGTCAATCCTGACAAGTCTTACTTGAGTTGTATATAGTTACAAATCTTATTTTAAGCATGTCCTCAAATTTTCTTTTTACATGTCACTCATGCTGCAAATACTTGTTGGATCTCACTTTCCTGTTTGTTCAAGGACTGGTAAGAAAGATCTTGAATCAACTTGGAAAGAATCATTTATTGTTAATTATGGGAATCAGATACTAGTTTCACCAGGAGAGATATTAATAGACTTGTGAGTATTCAGAGACTCCTAAAACTGAGATAGTGTCCAGTTTTATGCATAGTTCAGAAAGCACTTTTGGTTTTCTTTATTCAGAAGAACAGTTTAGCTGGTTCTTTTGGCTTCAGGCATTTCAGCGTAGCACTACTGGGTTCCAGAACACCGTCTCATCCTGTGTTCTGTGGATGGGTTGTGGATGGAGTTTCTGCTAAGGAATTATACATTCAGTTTTCCAAGAATTTTCCTCCCTACCATTTCAGGGTTACCGAGGCCTTCCTGGTTATCTGTGAAATTGACCTGGATTTTGAGAGATTTTAAGATCTGGGGGACTTATCCTCTCCTTTGAGTCTGGTGCATTTTCTGAGGGCAACAAATGATTTAAATGTGGTCAGTGAGACACTGGACTTGCTGGAACTACTGGATTTTAGATTTTATAGTGTATAGAAAAAACTCTTCTTGATGCAAGTAGTCTGCAAGGCTAGATTTTTTTTTTCTGGTAAAAGCTTTATTGTTTTCCTGTGACCCACAGCTCAGTAGAGGGCTCCTGGTGGTTAAACAGTTGCCTAGCCCTGGCTGGTGTGGCTCAGTGGATTGAGTGCTGGACTGCGAACAAAAGGGTTGCCAGTTTGATTCCCAGTCAGGGCACGTGCCTGGGTTGCAGGCCAGGTCCTCAGTTGGGGGCACGTGAGAGGCAACCACACATTGATGTTTCTCTCCCTCTCTTTCTTCATCCCTTGCCCTCGCTCTCTATTAAAAAAATATATATATATCTGCCTAGTACAGGGAGCAGTTCAGGCAGAAGCCCTGACACAGGCGGATGCAGAGGGGCTCCTCCAAGGCCACTGGACTCCAGAGGCTCCTTGTTGTGCTTGAGGGTGAGCCTTTCTAAGGGACACTTCTTCAGTGCAGCCTGGGGGCCGCCAAGCTGGTGGAGTTAGTCAGGTGGTCCCCATCTACTTGGTGAAGCCACAGAAATGGAGGTCTGCATGGGCAGAATACAGGACCTGCGGATCCACAAGGGTCTGGGTCTGGTTCTTTGCTAGGACCCCCGTGGCGTCCATGGTGTCCAGGGTTTTACTCAACTTTTGGGTGGGCTTCTGCACCACCTGGAAAAGCATGAGGCCTCCACGCTGGTTTTGCATCTTCAAGAGACTCTCTGCACGCTCATGGTTCTCCTATGCCAACTCTGCTGCGGTGGAAATAGAACCCTGGAGAAAGGTAGGTGAGGAGGCCCGTTAAGGCAGCTCGTCCAGGCTGTTGACGGTGCCTGCCACCTCGGCGAAATAATGGGAACTCATGGCTGGTGGGCATTTAGGAGCTAAGAGTGAAAAAGGGTGTTGGCTGGTCCCAGAGACAGAGGATGGCGGAGAAGATGGTCCCCGGAGGTTGCCACTGGAAAGAAGGTTGGGGTTTGGAAGAATGGGCATCCTTGTGTATGTTCTGCCCAAACACTGTTGAAGCAGGAGACAGGTATTGGGAAACACTGGTTGTGCTCTGAGGTAGAATCATTTTCGAGAAACTTCTCAAGTCTGGTCTCACAGAACAGGAGGTATATATCCGTCCAAATACTACGTATGCTTGGATAGGTTTCTGTTCCCTCCAGTTGTAGAAGATACATTCTTTAAGCATCCAATTCGATCTTTTGGTTTGTTTGTTTGTTTTCAAGTTCTTTTTTTAAATGGAATTTATTGGGGTGACATGGGTTCATAAAACCCTACAGGTTTGCTGCCTTTTGACCCAGTGATCCCACTTCTGGGAATATATTTGAAGAGACCCAAAATTCTAATTTGAAAGAATATATTCACCTCTATGTTTATTGCAGTGTTATTTACAAGAACCAACATCTAGAAACAATTTAAGTGCCCATTAGTAGATAAGTGGATAATTCAATAATTTTTAACACTTTCAAAAACTATTTCTGCCATGACTTTTTGAATGGTAAACACTCTTGTGTTGAAAACACTGATTCTTTTACCTCCCTTAAAAAGCGCTTCCACCTTCTTTTGAAGAATTGTTGGTGCTTCTTTAGCCCTAATAGTGGTTTGGCTGAGGCTGACTCTCTTTACCACAGGATGGGCCTCTCGAAGTACTTTCTTTTCCTAGCCAGAGTGCTTGATCAACGATGGAAGAGTGAGTAGGACCAATCAGAGACTTTCCCTAAGTTTCTTTCTTTGTTTCTTTGTTTCTTTCTTTCTTTCTTTTTCTCTTTCTTTTCTTTCTTTGTTTCTTTGTTTCTTTGTTTCTTTGTTTCTTTCTTTCTTTCTTTCTTTCTTTCTTTCTTTCTTTCTTTCTTTCTTTCTTTCTTTCTTTCCTTTCTTTTCTTTTTTTCTTCCTCCACTTCTTTCTCTTTCTTTGTTTCTTTCTTTCTTTGTTTCTTTGTTTGTTTGTTTGTTTGTTTCTTTCTTTTTTTCTTTCTTTCTTTCTTTCTTTCTTTCTTTCTTTCTTTCTTTCTTTCTTTCTTTCTCTCTTTCTTTCTCTCTAATGAGAGTGACATGAGCTCTCTCTTTCCTATGGTCATATAAGGGTAGTGCTGGATTACAGATGTGCAGCCATATAATATGTAGAAACAATCTGCTCTTCCCCACTTTCTTATGTTACTTCCCCATGATACTCTAAGGCATCCTTGTTGCCTTGAGAAGATGAGAGCAAGAAATAACTGAATCTTAGGGTTTTTCCCCCATCACTTCCTCCAAACAGGGTTTTGAGATTCAAAAGAGAGGACCTAACATAATTTAGACACAGAATTTATACATTAGCTATACAGTTAGCAAGAAACTTGAGAAAGGATAAGATGGCTTAATCTGTACTCTTGAGGAGACCAGAGAACACCTGGGCTGGGGGGTTGGGTGTTGCTTCAAGGAGATCAGAGTTGGGTGGTGAGAGGCACTCACCTGGGGCATGTCCAGGTGGATGTGAGTTGGGTCAGCATTAGGAGCATGGTGAGTTCCATTGGGAGCCAAGCTGATACTTACAGCTCATTCATCATTCTTTAGGGGCGCATCACGTGCCTTGTGTGGATTGTACTTAGAAGGTCAAAGACTTTGACTGAGATTTTGACTGAGATTATCTAGTCTGTACATGTCAAGGATCCAGTGCAGTTCTCTGTTTCTCCCTCTTCTCCAATAACACAGGGGAAAGGAGTCTGAAGATTAAGGAGAATGAGTTTTTTCTCCATACAGTGAGCCATTTTCTCAACTCCATCTAATAAACAATCTGTTTTTGTACCATTAATCAATTGCTATCACCTATAAAATTCACATATAGAGATGGACCTCTTTCAGGCAGGTCACAATTTCAAATTAGAGGCCTTGGACTTCCCCTCATTTATGATGAAATCTGAAGGATAGAAGGAAAGGGAAAAGCTGTGGAACATCCCCACACTGGGTCAGGGGCCTGAGGTTGGCAAGCAGCACAGAAACTGCAGTCATCAGCTGAGCCATAGCTGGTGTGGCTCAGTGGATTGAGCACTGGCCTGAGAATGAAAGGTTGCCGGTTCAATTCCCAGCCAGGGCACATGCCTGGGCTGTGGGCCATATCCCCCGTGGGGGGCATCTGAGAAGCAACTGATCAACGTTTCTCTCGCACATTGATGTTTCCCTTTCTCTCCTTCTCCCTTTCTTCCGCTCTAAAAAATAAATAAAATCTTAAAAAAAAAAAGTCATCAACTGAGTCCACAGAGATTTTTAATATCTCATGGACTGCTCACATTGGAACTTCATATTCTCCAGTGGACCTGGAGAACCTGGCAAAGCGGGGTTGTATTCGTGCTTCTCCGTTAAAAAAGGAAAACAAACTGAGGAAGAATGGCAACAGAGCACATGGGTTACATAGAAATTCCAGGATTTTTCTGAGAACATTATGGATAAAATAGGATTTTATGAGCCTGCCTGGGAAGCTAACAATTATTTCTATTAGAAACTGTATTCCAATTTTCAACTGAGGATATCTGGAACGCATCTCCCTTTGTCACAGCTCCGGAAGGATTCCCAGGAATTTCACTTGCCCCTTACTTTGATCTCAGAGATCAAGAACTGTACCCTCTTTAAGGTGAGACTCACAGATAGATGCAGGGAAAAGCCTACCCCAAACACACATGGTGGATGGCAGTAGTGGCTTTTATCTCCATGGAGAAAGGGAATTTTACAGCAATGAGAGTAGGTAGGGTCTCTGGTGCCTGGGTCATAGCCATGTATATCTTCATGAAAAGTAAAAAAGCATAGAAAACATGGAAACATAGCTCAGAGTCCAGGACTTGGTGGGAAAGCATGTAAGCCCTGCAGGTCAGGGTGCCAATGGCTGATTATATCACTGAAGCCAGGACTATGCTCAAAGCCTACCTGGCACAAAATGCAATATTTCCTTTTCTTTTTGTTATGGGGACAAATGGGATGACTTACTGCTTGGGTATACCCTGTGGATTTGTGGCATTGGACAGGGCTATTCTTGGCCAGCACTGGACAGGATGTGTCGGGGGGAGTAGGGACCATTGTTTCTCACTGACTTAATAGTGAACAACATGAGACTCTGATAGCATTAAATCTGTCTTGCACAGACTTTGTTCAGAAAAATCTTAAAAATATCCTGAAACTGGCTAAAAGTTTTTCTATGTCTGTTGCCTAGATGAATTAGTTTTTGTTGGAAAAATATTATTGATATTTAAGCACATAGAAATGGAAGTATTTGGCCTTAGCTAGTGTGATTCAGTGGATTGAGCTCTGGCCTGTGAACCAAAAGGTCCCTGGTTCCATTCCCAGTCAGGGCATGTGCCTGGGTTGCAGGCCAGGTCCCCAGCTGGGGGGCGTGCAGGAGGCCACCTATCGATGTTGCTCACTGATGTTTCTCTCCCTTTCCTTCTCCCTCTCTTCCCTCATCTTTAAAAGTAAATAAATAAAATAAAATAAATAAAAAAAAGAAAGAAAGAAAGAGAAATTAAAAAATAAAAAGAAGTGGAAATATTTGGTGTTATGCAAAACCAGATGGATAACCTCTCTCTCTGTTTACCCCACACTCCTCTTCTCTTTCTCTTCCCCCATTTTCTCCTTTTTGAAAGTCAATTTAATGACTAGATTAAGGGCATCTTTAAATGAATATAAAAATAAGATTCATGCTTAGACAATTTTTCCAGCTGGAACACTCTATTTAAAAGACTCTGTTTTCATGGCCTGCACTGTTTATTTTATATTCAGAGATGTGGGCACATGGGAACCATTTGCAGAAAATATCTTTGTTTGCTTCTATGATTGATATAATACAGAAGCAGAGGGTAGAGGTTCAACAGGCTGCCTTTCTCAAGCCAGATGTATAATCTTTCCTTTTACTACTATTGGCAAGTACATTTATGAGAAAAAAAAGGTGGAAGTTATGTAAAGTAATGAAGAGATAAATCCATCCTGTCTCTGAAAGTGTATGTAACACCCAAGATTTACAGAAATAAGGAAGTTCTTAGTGATCATTTGGAGTAAAATTCTGGTGGAAATGCCCAGGATCATTTCACCTGCTTGCACTGAAAACTAATAATTGATGATAAAAGTGTTGTGCCTTAGTTTATAATCTCAGCACATCTACTACCAATGATTGTTGCAAGAGCCTTCAAACTTATAGCTTGTGTTCAATTTCAATTTATCCTTCCCCAGTCAAACCAGTCTATATTCTGGCACCAGAATGGTCTTTAAAGCTACAAATTTGGCCCTGGCTGGTGTGGCTCAGTGGATTGAATGCCAGCTTGTGAACTAAAAGGTCACCAGTTAGATTCCCGGTCAGGGCACATGCCTGGGTTTGGGGCCAGGTCCCTGTTGGGGGCATGTAAGAGGCAACCAATCAATCTTTCACGCATCAATGTTTTTCTCCCTTCCTCTCTAAAAATGAATAAATAAAATCTTTAAAAAAAAAAAGGCGGATTTCTGGCTCCACCCAGAGATTTGATTCATTAGATTGGGCAAGGCCTAGGAATCTTTATTAAAAGAAACCCCAACAAATTTGGCCATGGCTCACTTAGTCTTAAAATGTTAGAGTGGTTACCTCTCGAAGAGGTGAAAAGTTGTGGTCCGTTGGCAGAAACCAGCTTTGAAGCATTGACTACATTCTGTGAGATCAAAAAAACAGAATAGTTGCCAACATTTAAAAACTGGAAAATTTGACAGAAAAATCTGGACACTCTGCTATTATTAAAAAACTGGAAGCTCTGGCAACACTAACCTTACATTTTGTATACAAATAATTGAATCGTTCCATTTGGTAGGGCATGATTTCCCCAGTTTCTCATAGGTTCCTACACTTCCTGTGCTTTTTTTCTCATTTACGTGATCTCATTTTGCTCATCGACATGATCTGTTTGGCATTTATAGGCACTTAAATTTTCAACTACTGGACTATGGACTCAGTCTAGCTCCTTACCTTCATATATAAGGACCATCTGACTCATATTAACTTTTTAAGGCTAATTTCTCACATTTTCTCCTCTTGAACTTTATAATTCAAAAATACAGTTTTTCTTAACACACTGATTTTTTTTTTTATTTTTTATTTATTTATTTTTTTTTACCAATTCCAGGCCTTTCCATCTATCTGAAAAACTTTCCTTCCCTACCAGACTATATTTTCCTTCTGGAAAATATTTTCCTGATAGTTTTAACATTAACCATTCCTTCTTTGTGTTTTTTTCTGAACATTAAACATATACTTCCAAGACTGATTATATCGCTCTACATTTTACTTGTTTGTGTAAAATAAGGAGGAACTTCCTCTTATGAAGAGCAAGTATAAAATTCCTTGTGGGGAGATCCAGGTCTTTGAAGAGAAGTCACTTTGACAAGCTTCCTCAGGAGCTACAGCCGAGTGAGTCCCCAGGGCTAAGGAGCAAGTGTCCCAGGACTCAGAGGTCTCTTAGGAAACGGGGACAAGAGTCTATGCGGTGGGGTGGGAGGGAAAAATTAACAAAGTGAAGAAAGGAGACTGAAAGGAGGAGAGAAATTTCAAATGGAGGACTTTTCAAGTAAAAACCACCAGAAGAACTAAATATAAAGTTACTGGAAAAGAATTAAAAGAGACCCTGGTCGCTGTGGCTCAGCTGGTTGGAGCCGTCGTCGTCGTCGTCGTCGTCGTCGGCAGCCGTCCGTCTCGAGAGACGATGGCGTAGCTTCTTGAGAGTCTATCTGCACCGCCGAGAATGGCTGTGCAGTCCGATTCGGGAGTGACAATCCCTGCCGCACTTGGTACAGGTGAAGGCAGATGGCTGTTGTTGCTGCTGCTGACGCTGCTTCCGCCTCGATCTTTTCTGGACCGCCTCCTCGTTGCGCGCAGCCTCCGCGCGTGACGTACCTTGCCTGACCGCGAGCCTCCAGGCTAGGCGGTCGTCTGCTTGAACTTCCCATGTGTTGAGATTGATGGAGCATTGTGTCATGTCCTTTTTGCAGATGTCTTTGAACCGCAGTTTTGGGCGCCCTGTCATCCTCTGGCCTTCTGCTAGCTCGCCGTAGAGGAGGTCTTTGGGGATACGGCCTGCATCCATTCTTTTGACATGGCCGAGCCACCTGAGGCGTCTCTCGCTAAGAACTGCATGCAAACTGCTCATATTGGCTCGCTTCAGCACCTCGGTGTTGGGGACCTTATCCTGCCAGGTGACATGCAGGACGCGTCGCAGGCACCTCATGTGGAAGCTGTTGAGTTTCCTTTCGTGCCTTGCGTAGGTGGTCCACGTCTCGCTGCCATAGAGGAGAGTGCTGAGTACACAGGCTTGGTAGATGCGCAGTCTGGTTTTCACAGTGAGGCTGGAATTGTTCCACGCTCGCCGGTTCAGTCTGGCCATAACTGTGGCTGCCCTGGCGATTCTCCGGTTGACCTCCAAGTCGACTGACAGAGAGCTCGAGATGGTGGACCCGAGGTAAGTGAAGTCGTTGACAACCTCCAGGGTGTATCCGTCGATGGTGATGCATGGGGGAGTCCCCGTGCCTTGAGCCATAACATTCGTCTTCGTCAGGCTGATGGCTAGTCCGAACTCCTTGCATGCGTGGGAAAGGCAAGTGACTAGCTGTTGGAGTCCCTCTTCGGAGTGTGATGTCAAAGCTGCGTCGTCGGCGAAGAGCATCTCACGGATGAGCACCTCTTTGACTTTGGTCTTGGCTCGTAGACGGGCCAGGTTGTAGAGCTTGCCATCGGATCTGGTGTGAATGAAGACACCCTCGCTGCAGTCCTTAAAGGCGTATTGGAGGAGCATGGAGAAGAAGATTCCGAACAGCGTAGGCGCGAGGACGCAGCCCTGCTTTACTCCGCTGCTGACTGGGAAGGCCTCAGAGGTTGTGCCGTTGTAGGACACCGTGCTGTGCATGTTGTCGTGAAAGGACATGACCACAGCAAGCAGATGTGGTGGACAGCCAATCTTCCGTAGCAAGCTGAAGAGTCCGCTTCTACTGACCAGATCAAACGCCTTCGTGAGGTCAATAAAGGCGAGGTAGAGTGGTTTATGCTGCTCGTGACACTTCTCCTGCAGCTGGCGTAGGGAGAAGATCATGTCCACTGTTGAGCGGCCAGCTCTGAAGCCACACTGGGACTCTGGGTAGACGCGGGAAGCAAGGGTCTGCAGGCGGGCAAGAGCGACCCGGGCGAATACTTTGCCGACGACGCTGAGGAGAGAGATGCCCCGGTAGTTGTTGCAGTCACTGCGGTCTCCTTTGTTCTTGTACATGGTGATAATGTTGGTGTCTCTCATATCCTGGGGGATGTAACCCTTCTTCCAGCAGAGACAGAGTAGATGGTGGAGCGGCTGTAGCAGGACTGGTTTCCCGCTCTTTAGGATTTCTGGAGGGATTCCGTCGCTTCCTGGTGCTTTCCCGCAAGCGAGGCGGTCGATGGCTTTGCCGAGCTCTGCCGCAGTAGGTGGGGTGTCTAGCTCCTCCATGACTGGTAGGTCTGGGATGGCGTTAAGAGCAGTGTCTGTTACGGTGTTCTTCGTTGCGTACAGCTCGAGGTAGTGCTCGGTCCACCGCCGCATTTGCTGTTCCTGGTCAGTGATGACCTCACCTGTCTTGGACTTAAGGGGGGCGATCTTGGAGGGGATTGGGCCTGTTGCCTTCTTGATACCCTCATACATTCCTCGTGCGTTGCCTATATCGGCGGCTTCCTGAATGCTTCTGCACAGGTTTAGCCAATAGGTGTTGGCACAGTGGCGGGCGGTCTTCTGGACTTTGTTCCTGGCAGCCCGTAGAGCTTGAAGTGTACTGGGAGTGGGCGTGACCTTGTAAGCCAGTAGGGCCTTCCTCTTAGCCTCGATCACGGGTTCCATTTCTTCCCAGTGAGCCTCGTACCAGTCAGCGTTCTTCCGCTCTTTCTTCCCGTAAGCAATAATGGCGGAGTTGTATATGGCGTCGCGGAGACGTGGCCAATTGGATTCGATAATGTCATCTGCCGCCACTCCCTCGCCGAGTGCATCTTCCATCTTGTTGATGAATTGCTGGGTCTTAACTGGGTTGCTGGCACAACTGGTGTTGATGCGTGGGCGACCCTTCATCTTGGAGTGGTGCAACCTCTTCGGCATTATGCGCACCTTGCTTACCACGAGGGCATGGTCCGTGTCGCAGTCTGCACTGTGGTAGCTGCGGGTGAGGAGGGTGCTGCCAATATCCGTTCTTCTGGTGATGACGAGGTCAATCTGGTGCCAATGACGGGAGCGGGGGTGCCTCCATGACACCTGGTGGATCTCTTTGCACTTGAAGAATGTGTTTGTCACGCACAGGCCGTGGTGACACAAAAGCTCAAGCAGTCGCTGACCATTCTCATTGATCTTTCCTCTCCCAAAGTTTCCAAGGCAGGTGGGCCAGGCCATGTGGTCGGCTCCTACTCTTGCATTGAAGTCTCCAAGGAGATAGAGAGCATTACTTCTGGGAATCTTGGATAACGCTTCGTCCAGTGCATGGTAGAACTGTTCTTTCTCTTCGGTGGTGGCGCAGAGGGTTGGGGCATACGCGCTAAGAATGCTGACTGGGCTGAAAGTTGTTGACAATCGGAGGGTAAGTAATCTCTCTGTGCCTCCTGTGGGTGGCTCTATGGAGTTAACAAGCGTGTTCTTCACAGCGAACCCAACACCGTGCTGTCTTGGTTGGTCCGGAGACTTCCCTTGCCAGTAGAAGGTGTAGTTGGTTTCTCTGATAGTTCCGTTGTCGGCCAACCGGGTCTCCTGTAGAGCCGCAATGTCGATGTGTAGTCGTGCCAGTTCCCTATTGATGACAGCGGTTTTCCTGGCACCCTTGATCCACGGAAGGTCTGCAAGAAAGAAGCCTCCGGCTCTTCGCCTCGCTAGCTGGAACATCAGGACCATGTGCCCCGGACTTACTGCTGGTTGGAGCATGCTGCTTTAAACTGAAGGGTCATGGGTTCAGTCCCTGGTGAGGGCATGTACGAGAGGCAACGATCAGTGTTTCTCAACATCTTGCATCAACCTTTCTCTCCCTCTTCCTCCCTTCCTCTCTCTCTAAAATCAACCAGCGTATCCTTGGGTGATGATAAAAAAAAAGAATTGAAAGAGGCTGATCCTGGAGAATGGACTAGGTGTGGTGGGGGAGAGGCAGCGGCAAGTAATTTTTGAGTTTTAAAAATCAAATGCGCACAATAGTCTGATACGTTATTTAAAAATTATTTTTAGGTAAACATCAATGTAACAATCGATTACATATGTGATGTGATCCTCTTCCATGGTTTCATAAATCTCCATAAAGGATTGAGATAATCGCCCAATTTGGAGTCTTTTTTTTTTTTCTTATGTGAACCAGGGAAGAAGCCGGGTTCTAAGTGGTGCCTCTTGTCAGACTGGAAGTGTCAGCTGGTGAAGGGCAGAGAACAGCTGATTTCTTAGCTACATTTGTGGGGTTCTAAGTACAATACTAAAAGAATTTATCAAGGATACATGAACTTCGTTAAAAAATATTACAGAAGGCTTGAGATAAAACAAACAAAAAACAAACGACAACCTCAGCCCCACCCTACTCTTGATCTGCTCAGCTGCCATCCTCCGGGCTCAACCTCTTTTAATTCTTTTAAATCCATTCTGAACTTAGCTCATCTGGCGCTTATTCTCATATCTCCCAATAATATGTTAAGGTCACACCGAAGATTATATTTTCTTATTTATTTATTTATTTATAGTGAATGTATTAGGGTGACATTGGTTAATAAAATCATGACGGTTTCAGGTTTACAGTTCTCTAATACATCATATATGGTTTAGTATTGTGTGTTCACCATCCCAAGTCTTCTTATGTCACTATTTATGCCCCACTTTACCCTCTTCTAACCCCTTCCACTCCCCTTTCCCTCTGTAATCACCAAACTGTTGTCTGTGTCTGTGAGGTTTATTTTTTAGTCCTTTCACCTTTTTCATCTGCTCCCCAACTCCCCTCCCCTCTAACAACTGTCAGTTGGCTCTATCTAGGAGTCTGTTAGTTTATTTTGTTCATTAGATTTCACATATAGGTGAGATCATATGGCACTTGTCTTTCTCTGACTGGCTTATTTCATTTAGCATAATGCTCTCCAGGTAAATCCATGTTGGGGAAAAAGGTAAGATTTCCCCCCCTTTTTTTTTACAGTTGAGTAGTATTCCACTGTGTAAATTCACCACAGATTTTTTATTTTATTTTTTAAATCTTTACCCAAGGTTATATTTATTGCTTTCAGAGAGAAGGGAAGAAAGACACAGAGAAAGAAATGTCTATGTAAAAGAGAAGCATCGATCGGTTGCTTCCTGTATGCCCTGCTATTGGGGATCGAACCTACAACCTAGGTATGTGCCCTTACCGGGAATTGAACCTGCAACCTTTTGGTGCACAGGACGTGCTCCAACTAGCTGAGTCACCTGGCCCAGGCATGCCGCAGCTTTTTTTTATCCATTTGTCTACTGATGAACACTTGGGCTACTTCCAAATAAAAGACTTTATTTTCTAAAGATAATTAAGACAATATCTCCTTTGTCACACAATTTTCTTTTTAAAAAATTTTAATTATGGGAAGAAAACTTAACATGAAATCTACCCTCTTAACAAATGTTAAAGTGTACAATGTACTATTATTTACTATAAGTGCAATGTTGTACAGCAGATTTCTAGAGCTCACTCATCTTGCTTGACTGAAACTTTAGGCCCGTTGCTTAGTAATTTCTCATTTCCTCCTCGCCTTAGGCCCTGGCAACACCATTCCACTCTTTGGCTCTTTGAATTTGACTATTATAGATACTTTATATATTCATAAATACTTCATATGTAGTATTTGCCTTTCTGTGGAAAACATATTTCACTTAACATTTTTTCAAGTCATATAGTTTCCAGAAACTTGCCATTCTCCCATCACGAGGGAGAATTTCTGTTCTCTCCCCTTGAAACATGAAGGGCTTTTTAAAATTTGGGGTGCAGGGGGAATCATTCTTTTTTCATTTCTTTAACTTTAAAACAGGTTTTCATCTGGATACAGGCAAGATGGTCACACACACTGATGTCATTAACAATTAAGTCATGCAAACAAGTGCTCAAATACTAACAGGTATATTGTGATTCCTATAGCTTTATAACTGAGAAAATAATGTAGTTAGTGTGTCACCAGAGCACAATCCTCAACAAGTTCAGACTTGACCTTGCCCCCTACCCATTCAAGCATCTGGGGTTGCAGCCAGCTCTTCCTTTAGCTCCCTGCCAACTGCTGCTTCCAGATGGCAGAGTCACGTGCCTGAATCAAGGAGAGTCACTTAAGCATTGGAGCAGGGACTCCCTGGCCATTAGCAGTGTAATTACTTTGGAAATTTAAATGTGACACAGAGAACTGTCATGAAATGGGCAATAGCTAAAGTAAGAATGGGCTTCCTCTTTTGGGGCGACGCTCACAAAGTAGGTCAACGAGGAAAGAAGGCAGTCCCCAACACAATCTTACATACACATGTTAGGCGCTTAATAAATTTTCACTTCTTGATTTACATGTAGAAAAGCACACAGTTAATAAGCTCAATAAATCACACCAGAGTAAAGATACCTGGGCAGGCATCCTGCAGACCAAAGAACAGGACATTACCAGCAACACAGAAGCCTCCCCAGAGTTCCCTGCAGTCACTACCTCCTTTTCTCTCCAACAATAATCATTATCCTAATTTCTAACATCATAATTGATTCAATTTATAGCCATGGCACCTCATGCTTGGGAAACAATAAAATATTCCAACACCATAATTTAGATTTTCCTGTTTTTGAACTTTAATGTAAATGCAATCATACCATATGTATGTTCATCCATGCTGAGGCATATAATTGTAGTTGACTCATTTTTTACCCATGTATTCAATTACATGCCTAAATCATCATACATATACCTTTTCTACTATTAAAATATTTTGATTGTTTTCAGTGTTGAACTATTACAAGTAATACAGCAATGAGCATTATCTGGCATACCTTTTCAGGTACATATATAAGCATTTCTGTTTGGTATATGTCTAGAGTGAATTGATAGGTCCTAGGACACATGTAAGTTTTTTATCTTTCCAGTTTTATTGAGATATAATTGACATAAAATTGTGTCAGTTTAAGGTGTTCAATGTGATGATTTGATACACATACATACTACAAGGTGATTACCAGAATAGGACTGGTTAATGCCTCTATCACCTCCTATAATTACCTTTTTTTGTGTGTGTGTGTGGTGAGAGCACTTAAGACCTACTCTCTTAGCAACTCTCTACTGTATAACACAATATTATGAACTATAGTCACCATGCTGTTTTAGTTTCCCAGAATTTATTCATCTGATAACTGAAAGTTTGTACTCTTTGACCAATAATCTCCTCATATCTCCCACTTCCCAATCCCTGACAATCACTCTTCTACTTTGTTTCTATGAGTTCAGCTTTTTTAAAGATTTCACATGTGAAGACATATAGTATTTTATATTTCTTCCTCTGACTTACTTCACTTAGCATAATGCCCTCAAGGTTTATCCATATTGTCCCAAATGTCAAGATTCCATTTCTTCTCATGACTGAATAATATTCTATTGTATGTATATACACCAGAAATTTTTTCCATTCACTCATTAACAAATACTTAGGTTTTCTCCAGCTATTCACTATTGTAAATAATGCAGCAGTGAACAAGGGACTGCATATATATCTTCAAAATATGGGCTCTCAATTGGGCCTTGGTGACATTTTCCGTGGACTACTACAATTACTTCCTAATTGGTTTCCCAGCTATCTTTCTGCTCATTCTTCTGATGACTAGATTGGTTTTTTAAAAAATAAACACATCTGCCTGGCTGGTGTGGCTCAGTGGACTGAGCTCTAGCCTGCAAGCCAGAAGGTTGCTGGTTTGATTCCCAGTCAGAACACATGCCTGGGTTGCAGGCCAGATCCCCAGTTGGGGGCATATGCAAGGCAACTGATTGATGTCTCCCTCCCTTTCTCCCTCCCTCCTCCTCTTTCTAAAAATATATAAATAAAATCTTTTAAAAAGTAAACACATCATACCAGATCAATGTCAAGGTTATATCCTTCAGTGGATAAAGGTATTAGTGGTGCATAATTTTTCAAGACCAGTCTAAATTGGGGAGGGAAGAGCAGCGTTCAGCCTGTGTCAGGGACTGACAGGTAGTGGAAAGAAACGAGGGTCAGGCATGCCTATGAACATATTTGAAATGACTGAATTCCTGTCCTGTGCAAGGGTGTAGGGTGGCATGGAGAAAGAGAGGAAAATGATTAATCTGGAGGCTTAGAAATGAAAAAGGTGAGATAAAAGGAACATGAGGTAAAGATTGGAAAGAGAATAGAGAAAAATAAAATTGGAATCATAACTCCTGTTTCTATTGATTTGAGAAGTAACAGAATTTTTACATTAATGTGAAGGAAATTATTGTAAAAATGCCAGAAGTGTCTGTAACAATTCCCAAAAAAGATGTAAAGAAAGAGAGCCCAATTGATACTGTAAAGGAGAGGAAAAAAATGTAAATCAGGAAATGAAGTTGTGGTTCTTTTTTGAACTTCAGGAGAGGACTAAAAAATGTTTCAAAAATTTTTGCAGAGTTCCTTTGTGTGTGTGTGTGGGGGGGGGGAGTTAATATCAAGAGAAGCACCACCATTTTTGTGAGTCTGGAGGGCAGTTTCTGACATCTGTTAAATGATTCTGAAACAAGAACAGTGCAGGTCTGGCATGATATAAAGTGTAGCTTATGGATTAGGTTTGCCTTCTAAATGGTCAACTCTGTTACATTCTCTATTTGAAAACAAGAGAATTAAATAGGAAAAATAATGGAAATTTCACAGCTGGTAAAAGACAATGTGCTCACATTCTCTATTAGAAATACGAGGTGGGGGGACCCAAAAAATCCTGGTACTTATTTACAAAAAGTTGTATATTTATTCTTACATGTTTAAACTTCAGTTACCTTTAAAGTACTCTCCATTCGATGCAATACACCTATTGAGCTGTTTTTCCACTGTTCAAAACAGTTTTTGAACTCGTCGAATTTGATGCTTTTTAGTGCTTCTGCCATTCTTTGTTTCATCTCCTCCATGTTGGCAAAACATTTTCCTTGAGGACTTTTTTTCATCCAGGGAAACAAATAAAAGTTGCTTGAGGTGAGATTGGGTGAATAGGGAGGGTGGGGCATGGGGGTCATGCCGTTTTTGGTCAAAAACTGCTGAACACTCAGCACAGTGTGGGCAGGTACACTTGTAAATCACCCATCATGAAATGGGCAAATGCGTTGAAAGAGTCTTCAAAAAAATTCACTGAAGCTGCACGCAGCCTCTCACAACAACGCCAGCTGGTATACTGATACAGATGGGTTCCTAGAACACCTGCCTAGCGAGGGAAGTCTGTACTACAAGAGACCCACCCTCCAGAAGATAATTCTAGTTGTTTCAGGGGTCCCTTCTCTTAGCTATGGATTTACTTGCAAAAACAAAAGAAAACAAGGGAGGTAAAGCAGGGAAATTTACCTGTCCAAGCAATGGAAGGTTTATGGGAAAGAGGTTGTAAATCTGTTCAAAATTGCCTTGCCCAGTGCTATAAACCTTTGAAGATGACACTGATAGAAAAGAAAGTAGCCAACATAAAATAGCTATTTCATTGAGATATAGATAAATGTACTGCCGCCATCAAAACTTCCCCAATAATGCTTTGTGTTTAAATACATTATAAAAGGCCAAAAGCAAATCAGAAAAAGAATTTTTATAGTATAAACATGTATTAGAATTAATAAATGAAGCCCTTTGTAATTTAAAGATGAAATCAAAAGGAATTCGTGAACTTCAGTTCATAGATGGGCTATAACAAATCACACTGTACATATGCCCACGTATGATTGGGTAGGATATGCTTGTCACAGAATCACCTGGCCAAGGTGACCTGTGCTCTGGTGGGCTAGCCTTGCCAGGAGGAAGGAGGGTCTTTTTCCTAATTTGTTTTCTCAGAGGAAAGAACTTTCTGTAAATTATCCACCCAGAGGGGGCGCTTTTTCCTAATTCATTAAAATTCTTGTGCAGAGTTAGTGTAACAAAGACCAGGAGGAGTGTTTGGATAGGTGTGATAGAACATTGGTCTGGAACTATGTAGGCCCGGGTTTAAGTCCTTCCTGCATTACTAACCATGAGTGTGGCCTTAGCTTCTCTAAGTCTCGATTTCCTCATCTGCAAAATCACCTAGATTACCTCACCATATCGATGTGAGCTTTCAAGGTGATAACATAGATAAAAGTGCTCTGTAAACTGTAAAACACAATCCAGTCTCTGTTTAGTAAACTTATACTGAGTACATACTATGTGCCAGGCACTTTGTTGAGCTCTGTAGATACAAAGCTGGAAGAAGCAGTCCTTATCCCTGGGGAGCTAGCAATCTACAGAAATGGCAGATGAACCCATAGTTATAATGTATTGTGATATAGGTCATAAAAATGAGCTCTGGACTTGGAGCAGATTGGGGGGCCCTCACAATGTAAGATCCCTGGACCCCTTGTGTGCTTAGAAAGCTTACACTTGTTTAGGTGACTTAAGATCTGTGTATATCTGGATAGGAAAATAGATCCACAGGTAAAGGGCCACCTCTAGCGCCAAGTTCCCTTTATACAAATTAGAAAGAGAAACCCCTTCTGGACAGATAAATCACAAAATGTGTTTCTTCTCCCCTTTCAAAGACTAATGAGAAAAAAGCATCCTGACCAAGTCAGCCCTGGGCAGGACGCCAGGCCTGGTGGTCAGAGGGCCATTTTTTACACTGCCTGTGTTGGACACAGCCTGAATCACCAACTATGGTGGCCTGGCAAGGGGAGGGTTTTGCAGTTCCTGCTTTTGAAGATTGGAATTAAAAAAAAAGAAAACCTGAGCAGGATATAGCACATGCAGCCATATACACATGCAATTTAGGGCGAGAATTTAATTCTGTGGGATGGGAGCCCTTTACCGGCCTTCCTATGTGAGCCTGGACCAATTTTGTAAAGGTGCATCAGAGTCTACCAGGAATGCAGAGAGCACTGCTGAGTAGTCAGAGGGAGTGGCTCGTGGGAACTGGTCACAAAGGTGGATGGAATTGAGGAGGAGTCAAACAGGAGGTGGGGAGCCAACCCCTGTATTGGCAATGGCAGGAAGTTAATGTCACTCCTTGGCTGGAATGACAAAGGGAGGAGTTGGTGTTACTAGGGCATGGAGCCCAGGGCCAGTCTATGGAAAATGCAGCCATTGCAGGCCTGGGTGGTATGAGATGGCACTGCGATGGGAGGAGACGAGCCCCTACCAGAGGTGCTGCCGAAGGTGGAGAGGGATGGGGAGAAATGCCCTGCTTCTTCTTTCCTTCCAGTCTCCAGTCTCCCTCTGTAGCTGTCCTGGCTGATTCCAGATCCTCCAGCTACAGGGGAACCTTGGAAATGCAGCCCCGGCGAGGGGAGAACAATGAACTCTGAGGGTCCCCGGGCTCAGGATTGGGACCAGCAGAGAGAAGAAAACACACAGTTAAACAAGAACCATACAAAGTTCTCTTTATAAAATAGTAGTTTGGAAAGAAGGAGCATGTACGAAGCAGAGGTTAGGTTTGCAGGTAAAACATTGGTATGCAATGACTAACAAGTTTATAAAATGAACATAAAGGTTTAAAACATGAGGTATGAAAAGTTTCCATCACTATCACTGAGACTTGGTGAAAAGGGCCTGTGTTATATGATTCAAGAGCACACATTTTATGGTGGAGAAATTTTCATTTTGTAACAGGTATCAGCCATGTGTAGTAACAGCCTGGGTGAGAGACAGTTACGGTCTCATAACTCAGATCAGTCCAGCGATGAACAAGAGCCTCTGCCCAAGTCTCTCCTCCTCTAGGTCAAGGGTAGTAATGGTTTTTGAGCTCTTTCAAAAAAAAAATGCCTGTTAACCCGGGGGTGAGCCATCCTGGCCTTTAATTTTCTGGTTGCTGTGGTGAAACTAGGTGTGAGTCCGGATGCCTAGTGCCAAAATTAATAATCTTGTTATTTGGGTCTCTAATGTCTTTCTTTCTTTCTTAAAAAATTTTTTTAAAAAAGTATTTATTTTTATAGAGAGGGGAAGGGAAGGAGAAAGAAAGAGAGGGAGAGAAACATCAATGTGTGGTTGCCTCTGACATGCCCCCAACTGGGGATCTGGCCCACAACCCAGGCATGTGCCTTGATTGGGAATCAAACCGGCAACTCTTTGGTTGGCAGGCGAGCCCTCAATCCACTGAGCCACACCAGCCAGGGTTCTATTCTTTAGAGTACCCATTTTGCTCTCTCTTATGCAAGCATCTTCTAAGACAGTGCTGTCTAATAGAATTTTCTGAGATGATGGAAATATTCCATGTCTGTATTGTTCTGAAGGGTAGCCACTAGCCCCATGTAGCTATTGAGGACTGAGAAATTGAATTTTAAGTTTAATTTTCATTATTACAGTTTAAATCTCTACGTGTGGCTAGTGGCTACCATGTGGAGCAGTGTCTCTCTCTGGTGTTGAGACTGAGCCTCTGGATTACCTCATTGGTTTATGCCACAAGGGGAAACAGTCTTTCCTTTGCTTTCCAAGTGATTCCTGGAATTAAGTTAATTAACTCAGACCACCAAGATAGACTGAAATTTCACTGCAGCCTCAGACTTTGTTGAATATTCTATTGTTTATGTCCCCAGTGCCCCACACAACCAGAGAGAGTCCACACCTCTCTTCCTGATGAAGCTGAGGGAGATGAAAAAAGTTGGGAAAGTTCCCTGGCCAATGTGAATCTAGGAGGAAAGGCCAAAGGTAGCCCTCTAATTGTTCATGGCCGTGAAGTGGTGTGGGAAGTGATCTGAAAGGTTTTATTTGGCTCCTGAGAGAGGCACAGTGAGGCTAAGAGAGAGATATATGGCATCTCTCAGAGGACGCCACCCAAAATAGCCAATACCAAGCAAAAGCAATAACAACAGTAACAAAACCAGGACGAGATATATCCCAGGGGATGCCAGTGGAGGGCAGAGTGCAACAGTGGACCAGAAGCCTTCCAGCCATACGAAATGATGACTGCTCCTAAGGCTGCCGGGACTACATTTCGGCCCCCCACCCCTGATGAAAGAATCAGCAAGGAACATCCCAAAGTACTGAGCTTAGATCTCAATGGAGCAAACACAAAGTGACTAAAGTTACTCCCCCAGAAAACTTGTGTTACATAACAATCATAGAGTGATTTGTCTCATATATATATGTAATACACACACACACACACACACACACACCACCACCACCACCACCACCACCACCACCACCACCACCACCACCACCACCACCACCACCACCACCATGGACATGGTCAGGGATATTTATGGCAAAAACAGAAAAAGATTAAGATGACACAACAACAAAATAAAATCCCATCAATAAGAAAATAGGTTATTTGTGGAATTGCCATACTACACCATGGTGAAAATAAAGAAACTACTGTGTGAACTGGCGGGGAAGGATTTATAAAATATTCAATGGAGGAAGCAAGCCATTGCAAGAATATATACAAACATTATATGAGATGATAAACAGGCAAAATGGAGTAAAATTGCTTTAGGAATACAATCACAAGTGGTAGCAACCATTCAGAAAAGCAGAGGAGAAATGCAAAGGGCCGGTTAGTAAGTAGCTACCTCTGGGAGTACAACTACTGTGGCATCGAGGGGCCATCCATAGTAACAGAGACGTTCCTTTTCTCAACCTGTGTGGTGGCCACAAAGCTGTTCACTGTTAAAACTGTTATTTTAAAAATAGCCCATAATCTTGAGGGAACTGTATATGTACAATGTGATATCATTTCTATAATATTTAGAATCATGTAGAACTATATCTTGTTTCTAGATTCATATTAAGAGTATAAAATGTATTCCAAATTCAGGATAGTAGTTAATTCAGGGAAGAGAAAAGAAAAAAGCATGCAGGGCTCCTAGGGGGTTCAGTTTAATAAGCAGTGATTTTCATTTTCTGTGTGTGTGTGTGCCTGAGTAGTGTTTGTTATATTTTTAGATGCTTAAAATATTTCACCAAAATTATCAAAAGCAGAAGCCAGTGTGACTTCAGTGGAGAATCTGTGGGGAATGCAGCTTCAAAGAGCAGATGGACCCGAGAGGAGGGCACACAGGGAAGGATGTTGCCAAATTACTTCTAGGTTCATTAACAATTGCTAAGGATAGAAGTCTACAGAGAAATTGTGTTTCGAGCACAGAGAACAGGAAAGTGTAAAGCAGGCTGGTGGAGAATCATGTAATGTTAATAGAAGGTTGTGAGAAGGTGGGGGCTCCTAGTATTTCATTCATCCATTCAATCAACATTTTTTATTGATTTTCCATTGGAAGGCTTTGTGCTGCTCATCTCCCATTTTTAGCATCTTCAACAACTGGAAACAAACTGGAAGTGATGGAGATTCCAAAAGTAATCAGTAGTAATCAGTGTAAATTAGGTAGGGGTTAAGAGACAACTTACTATGTTGTGTTATTTTTGTTTGTGTGTTTACATGCATATTTTCCAGAGGCAGCCTAGGACAGGTGTTAAGGGTCTGGGTTTTAGAGCCAGACTGTCTGGATTCAAATTCCAGATCTGCCAATTTCTAGCTGTGTTTTTTTGAGCCAGTTACTTAACCTCTCTATGCCCTAATTATGTAGAAAAATGGGAATGATTATCTACACGATGGGGTTGTGAGCATTAAAAGAATTAAGATATGTAAAGATCTTAGAAATTATTCCATATTAGGGTTTCTTCTTCTTATTATTAATTCTAACCCCTTAATTTTATTCAAGTTTCCAGAGCTAACTCAATTACTACCTTAAAAACAATGTCTGAAATTATTATACACATTAGTTACTCAAGAAGACATGAATGGGGTGAGGCGTTGGACTGAGAAAGGGCAAGAAGATAATCAGGTATGTCCAGGAAATGGGTAGACTACAGATAAAAATTTAAGTCATTAGTATGCAGATTTCAGTGTTTGATCTTAAAAGATCTTAAAATTTCTTTTCCCCCTTTCTTGTAAGAAGGGATACAACTACCAGTCTTCATTACTGCCTTTCCTTTGGAACAATATTAAGAAGAGAGTAGCATGTTCAACACCGGTCTACACTGGCTTCTGAATTTACCTCCTTCCTAACTCTTCTGTATATGCTGCATTTAGACTTACTTATGGCAAAGAAAGCATTTAAAAATGTTTTTTCTCTCACCGGGGACAAAACTGCAACTCAGGTATGTGCCCTGATAAAGACATATAAAGCTACCTATGCCTAAAAAAGCTCTGAATTCAGGTCTCAGTTGCTGTCACAAAGGAGTGAATGAAACTCTGACTCCCATTCCTTTTTTTAAATATAATAAAAGTGCCTTAGCATTGTTGCAGCTGTCACCACTACAGTAAGCTGGTTTACAGATGTTTTCCACTGAACGTCACATGTGCTATAAAAAAAAAAAACCCAAAAACTCCCCAGATGACACTGGATACCCTTTATTATGAATAAAAACTCTCTCCGGTACTATCAGGTGAGAAGGTCTAGCCTTGCTTCATTGCTCTCATTTCCTTTCTTCTTAGGATGGCATTAATTTGGAGTTTTGTCTTTTTTTCATTTATCCCATTTTTGCAATGACCTGATGGATAGTGCTAGACATCAAAGACTGAGGAGATGGTGGTTTGTCACCCAGAGAGAACAATAAAAGTTATTAGCAACACACATGAGACCAAATAACACACTTTGAAAAAGGGATGCAAGCTTGTTTTGAAAAAGAAAAAGAAAACGCAAGTTCCTGTGTGATTTAATTTTGATTCATAACAAAAAACTTTATGGGCCTTCAACCATCTAGTTCTCTGCTTTGTTTCCTTCTAATGAGACCCAGAAAGCATATATTTTATGACTTGATATTTTTTCCCGGTTTTGCTTATTTCAGTAACTAGACATGAAAAAAGTATTTTTGAGGTATCCATACAGCATTTCTTATATCTGGGATATTTTAATATCACTGAAATGTGTCTAAATTCTAGATGCATATGTTACCAAAGCAATGTAAGTTGGCATCTTACTCAGTAGGCCTTCTCAATTATGCTCTGTGTCAGAAGCCTGCACTTTACAATTTAGGAGTATGAATAACTTTCTCTAGCCCTAAAGGCTACTAATTGAAAGTTAAATTTCTAGAGGAAAATACCCCTTGGATAATTTTGCAGACAGGCTAAATTTTCCAACTCATTTGTTCAGTTATTATCGAGAGCCTGATTTGTGCCAGTATGTTGATTGTGAAGACGCTGAACCTAATGATAGACTTTTGTGGGGAGAACACTTCATTAAGGTTCTAACTTAGTTAGTTTCCTGTGTCAGTATGTTTATCATCATTGACTTTCTATTCATGCTTATTGATCCCTTGGACTACATATGCTTTTCCCCATAGCTGTCAATCAGAAGTGGTTTTCTTCTCACAAGAAACGCCAGATGACTGTCTGGGGAGCATTAAACAACTTTATGGTTATTGTATTACGAAAGCGTTTTAGGCAGGGAACTGGCCTGGAAGTGGTCCTCTCCTCTTATTTTGCTTGGCATGCTTATCAGTTGTCGTACTCTTGAAACCAAGAAATCTCAATATCCATCTTAGTGTGTGGTCTCAGGTTTGGAAGGGATGACTTGGCAGGACTTTTAGAAAGATTAAGCGCCCTTTGGATCACTTACTTGCTCAGCAAGATGGAGAAATGGCACCAACCTCTCTCTGAAATTGCAGCTAATTTATAAGAATAATGAAGAGGAACCTACCAAGAATGAGCATTTCACTGCGTGACGATCATGTAGCTTTTAAAAATTATGTTAAGAAGGAAATCACTAACTGCAGCAATGGCAACTGTGTTTCTACCAGAACAGACATTTCTGATTAATTCCTTGGGCATTAAACCCTCCAGGTCAATCCACATGAGCAATAAAAATGTAGCGAGAGGGAAGTGATGGGGAAAGTTTTACTTTTTTTTTGATTGTCAGCATTACTGGTAGTATTTTTTCACTCTTCCAAGTAGTAAACTATGAGCTGCAGAAATGGCTAGGGAAACTGTTTAAGTACTATATACCCTCTACATGGTTATTAAAATAAAAATTCCATCTGTATGTTATAGAATTGTGATTCTAAGGAAAGTATTAGCTCTTAATATTCCTCTAGTAGTTGTTTTTTTGTTGTTGTTACATTAACTTTGCACAAGGAAGACTTAATGACATTTTCTGAGCTTGACTAGAGAGAAGAAACATGGCTCTAATTTTCTTTCCAGAAGATGATGATTTTGGAATGGAAACATTTATTTTCCTTTTGAATTGTGTACACTGTTGCTTCTCCAAGAATACCAAAACTGAATATTTCCATCCCTATTTTCCTTCCAATTTCAGGGCATACAATAATTTGCCTTCCATAATTACAGATGGATAAAGGTTCTACCCTTCCCCTTCATATCCTCTTTGAATTCTTAGCGTGGATTAATCCCTGAGTGAATTTGAATAGGAATCCACCATTTTGCAGCTATGGCTAACAAAGCTGCAAGTTCCACGGCTTTTCACATCAAGTGGTGCCAAATATTCCTGGAGTTGAGGTTCAGTGGATTCTACTACATGGACAAGGAATATCCAGGCAGCACCTCTTGTGAGTGCATAGAAATAAAAGTGAGTACCTAACTTTTCTGAGTTCTTTACGGCTTGTAATGCATACTGACATACTTAATATGTTTACACCTTGGCAACCATTTGAGGTAGGCATGGCAGGGACTACTGTGTCCTCTTTATAGGATGAGGAAATTGAGGTTAAAATACTTTTCTAAGGTCCCTCATTCAGTCAGTGGCAGAAGCAGGTGGAAGCTCCTGAAGTCTTTGTAGTTTTTTCTCCCCCATTAAACCACATTAGTTCTATGCCATATTGCCCAGATGCTGTAATGGAGTTTTCATAGAACCAGAAAGGTGGGGCTTAGCACAGATCAGAACAACAACAAAAGATTTGGGAATGAGGAGATGAGGACTCAGTCAAGGTGCAACTTGACTGCTTCTTAGTCATGTGACCTTGGAGCTTTTAGTCAAGAGATTCTGCTTCTCTCCAAGAGGAGTGTTCTGCTCCCCTGCTGCACCCCCCAAACCCAAAACAACAACAAAAACCAAAAAAACCCAAAGTGCAATATCCCATAGTTTCTCAGGCATTTTTGAATTTTGGGTTGGAAAATCTGACTAATTAATCTCACTATCGTCATGAAGGATTCTTGATAGAAAATACTGGCTACTGTTAGTAGTCAAGGCAATCATGGCTTTAGTCTTGAACACTTATTGCCCAAATGAATGGAATGATTCTTTATTATATTTGAAATTCTTTTCACCTGTAGGTTGGTTATTATGATAACTACATTTTATAAACAAAAAGCTTATGAGTTCCAAATATACTAAAGTTCATAACGGTAATTTCTAAACTGTCCTTTTTACTACACACTGTACTAACATATTATTAGTGTTATGCGCAGAAACGGAAATTCCAAAGAATGAGGAAAATTATAAATACTGGTTTATATTTTCTTCTTTTCTTTCTTCAGTGGGTGAGTTAGCTTATTCTTGGGAGTATGTGCAGCCCACATTGGAAACTGATCTTACAAAGAATGAAAAAAAAAAAAAAATCAATAGAACACTATATTGTTCAAGATCCGATGAAATCTTGTCACATGTTTTGTGGTTCATTCAAATCGAACATTGATTTCCAAGTGCATATGTAAATAATTAGAATCTTTGGACATGCTTCATTCTAAAGGGAGAATTGACATAATGGAGTAACTGGAGGAGGTTAAAGGTATTAATACTAAACAATTATGAGGTACATTAACATGTACCACAGAGACAAAGTCCCTGTGGATGAGACTAACAACAATTGTGAGAATCTAAAACTTTCAGGAATTGTTTTAATACTTTCATATATCGATATGAAAAAAGTATCCAGGAAAACATGGAGAAAATTAAAATTTTGTGGAACATTAAAGTGAACTCAGGGATAATTTCTAACCCCATTCATAGGATATTATTCATGTTCATGTTTATCTACACATTCATATATACTTAAAGAAGACTCAGCAAAAATCATGCATAAAAGAAATGTTAATCATATTTTGGTAAGAAATATTAACTGTGTTTTGTAAAGAACAATGCTTTTTTCTAATTCTAGGTAGAAATGCTAATTATATGAAAGAGTACATTAAAGAAGTTTAATTATCTGAACAGATGTGAGAAGGAAAATGCAGAAGAAAAAGAAATGGAATGGGTGACAGTTTTCTTTAGATAATTGCTCTCTTTGGGGTGTAATTTAAGAAATTTATATGTATTTTAGTAGGCACTGTTAACATTTTTGAAACTCAACTGTTATTCCTATGAAATGGGAACTAACCATATAATGACTTAGCTTTTCTTTTTCTTTTTAAAAAGACTTTATTTTTTCATTTTTAGAGAAAGGGGAAGGGAGGGAGAGAGGGAGAGAAATATCAATCAGTTGCCTCTCACATGTGCCCCAACCGGGAACACAGCCTGAAACCAGGCACGTGCCGCGACCGGGAATCACACCTGTGACCTTAGTGTTTTGGGACTGATACAGAGAGATCTGATTAAGATCACAGGGGGAGAAGTAGGAGGGGCCATAGGAGGAGTTTGCCGAGGCAGTGGAAAGCAGTTTAGGATGGGACTGACTGAGAAGCTGAATGCCTCCAGATTCAATGGAAATAAAAAGAGGGCTGGCTCTTTGACTCATGAGCTTTTCTGGCTCCTGAGCTGACTTTCTCTCTCAGGCACTGGCTCTGGTTCTCTGGCTCTTAGGCTCTCTCTTCTTTCTCGAGGATGCCTGGATGATCATGCTGCAGCTGCCTGCTTTTCCCAAAGGACAGTATTTTGTATGGGAAGGAATTCCGGGCACAGCCTTGGATCAGGGTGTCCTGACAGGGGGTGGCAGGTTTATTCTTTAGGTATTGTAGAGGGAACAGGCTCTGAGGCAGAAGCCTGCCATTCTTCCATAACTTGCAGACATCAGTGACCTTTACTTATAAACACTTCCACATACATATCAATAATTAGATTTTAACATTTGTTTACAGTTTTTTAATTAACATTTACATACATAGAAATGATCAACCTTTAAGCATACCATTTGGTGAGTTTTGACAATTTATATATGTGTTGTTCATTTATATGAATGTTAGTGTGTGCTATAGCTTTTTCTGGAACAGTAAAAGAGAGGGGACAGGGAAATAAGACAGGAAAGGATGGGAAGCAACTGCAAGATGGTGAATTATCAGGCTTCATGAAGGGCAGCGGGTATGCCACTCATTCATACAGGGCATCTCCAGACAGGCTGTACAGAAAGGGAGTGTTGTAATAGTCTGCTGGAGGGAGGAAGGGAGCTAGATTCATTTACTAGCCCCCCTGCCATCTCATTTCCCTCTCTGGTCAGTGTTTGACCCATGGGGAGTATGTACCACGGGGAGATGGCTCCCTGCTTGTCCAGATCGCATCACCTGGCCTCTGTGGCAGCTGCTGCTGTGAGAGCTAACTCCCACCCCTGTGGGATGCCAGCTTATTGGAGTCCTCATTGCAGTCAGGAGTGGTAGGAGAAATCCGAGCCTACATGGATCTTATTGAGGTATGCTGAGGGGACTAGAGCTTCTGTGGCTTCTGGGAAGGTGTGAAGGAGTCCCTGTTGCTAGAGCCTGGTGCTCACCTCAGGAGACAGTGAGGTAACCAGAGGTGCCTGCAGACAAAGTGGCGATGGCAGCAGTGGCAGCTGGGCGGTGAGGGCTCCAGGAGACAGGTGTGGTCGTGAGAATCTGAGGTGACCCATAAAATGTGTCTGGGACAGTTTCCGTAGATTTGCCTATAATTCTTTTATGATTTTTTAAAAAATATATTTTATTTACTTATTTTTAGAGAGAGGGGAAGGGAGGGAGGAAGAGAGAGAGAGAAATATCAAATTGTTGCCTCTCACATACCCCCAACTGGGGACCTGGCCCGCAACCCAGTCATTTATCATGACTGGGAATTGAACAAGTGATTTTTAGGTTTGTGCGACGACACCCAACCCACTGAGACACACCAGTCAGTGCTTTTTTATTATTTTTAAATCACTTAAAAAATATATAGTTTAATCATGATTATAAATGAATGAAAAATATCTGTGGTTATTATGCTTTTATCTTAAGGTTGTATATTTTTCTTTTTCCCCATTAATAAAGTTTGCCAGGGGTTTACGTATTTTAAAAAATATTTGCAGAAAAGCAGCTTTCAGGTTTTTTTTTCTATTTTTTTTATTATTGTTCTATTATAGTTTTCCCGTCATTCCCCTATTGCAGCTTTTAGTTTTATATATTCTTTATTATTATTGTTTTCTGATCAAAAATTAACTTTTATCTCTATTAATTCTCTCCTTTATTTTAGTTCAGTATTTTTAAAAGTTGTATGTTTAATTTCTTCACATTTAGCACTCATTTTTAATTTTAAGAAATACCAAGGCATTTAAAGGTATAATTTTGGCTTTGAGTATACCTTTATAGGTAAAGGTATACTCAGGTCCATGGGTTTTGGTATCAAGCAATTTATTTTTTGTTACTTTTGAGACAATGTACAATTCTAATTTTGAAGTTAACAGTGTCCTCCTGGGGTAATGATTTATGACTCAAGGAGTGGCACCAAATAACTTTTGAAGGAAGATTTAGATATATTTATAGGTCTTTCTAAGACTCTTGAGCCAAACTTTTCCTTCAGAATCATTCTAAAAATAATTTATAATAATGATAATTTTTTAAAAGTACTTGACATAAACCTAATCCAGTTCTGGGTCAGTAGACATAATAAGTCAACTCAGCACTGACCTTTGAGGAAATGATCCCTTCATTGTCTCCATAGTCAGGACAGTTGACTTTTTCACATTGATCTCAGTGTCCTAACCTGCAGCTGTGTTCACCCTGTGGACTCCATTCCGGCTCCTAGGGTCTCACACTTTCTCAAACCATTCAACTTGTATCTTAGAGAAGGGCTGTGACATCAGCCTACATTGCAATTGTGCAAATTCAGGTCACAGTCAGTGTCTGACTTGAAGTGGTCTCAGCCAAACAACTGCAAAGTATAGGGGACTATTTTTAGGGTAGTTATAGGAACTATTTACTTGATGATTGTATCTTGAGCCAAGAATTTTAAATATTGAGCTTGACATTTTCTTTCTTTAAGCTTTCTTGTGAGACCACAGGGATCACTTAGTCTTGTCAACAGTAGGTGCTACATTCCATGTTACTACAGGTGAGCGTGTAACAATTTTGTCCCGTGGACAGCGAACTCCAGTGTTTTAGTGGTCATGGGATCTTCACTGCCTTCAAACCCAGCTGGGAAAGAGAGTTAATCAATAATTCCTGTTTTTCTGAGGATCTGTTGATGACAAATTCTTTGGCACCATTTACTCTGTGGCTTATTGTTCTAAGTTTGAATCATCTCTTGCTAGTTATAAGAAAAAGGGTTTTATTAAGGGACATTAGGTAGCTTATAGAATCTCTAAGATGACCAGGTAATCAGGCTTTGACATTAGAAATATAAATAAATTTCAAGTTGTACCAATTATATCTGAAGTAAATCCAGCCTATCCATACTATAGGGCCCTAATATTGTTTCCTTTTACTCTGAAGATAGTTTTGCAGAAATATATATCCAGTGATCTTCCTAATCCCTTTGGCTCATTTTACTAGGATGAGTCAGGCAAAGATATTAAAACTGAAAGGTAAATCCTATACTCACTTTTAATTGGCAAGGAGACACTGCACTAAATGTTTTACAAACACTATGCTGTAACAAGATCAGCACCTTACTCATTGGTTCTTTCATTTGTCTAAAAACACCAGCGACTGATTCCGATTTACCTTTGGGTGAACTTTTGTTTTTGAAAATAAGCAGATTGGTTTTTGCTCTGCGGCTGAAGAGCTGATGCTTTTACTTTTGCTTTTTAAGGCAAATAATTACCATAGTGCCGTTTGATTTTCTGGCTCTGTTAGTTGTTGGCAAAATGGTAGAAACCAAATTTATGTTTTATTAAAGCAATTTTTTTCAGTAAATAAACTTACAAAGAACTGTTTTCTATCTTTTCAAAATGTCCTTTGGGTCCTATGCATAGGGCTTTGGAATTTTAAAAGATATACAGGTTCATTGATGATTTTAGACTAAGTGACTAGGGTCCCAGAATTTAGATCTTTCAAGCAAAAGAACTTTGCTTTCATATTTAAAAAGTCTTTTAATATAATAGGAAAGAAAAACAAAACTAACTATATCAGCTATTTATTCTATGTCCTTCAGATAATTACTCAATTCTCACTGGCCTCCTTATTTGCTGATGCTAGTGCCCCACTAACTTTCAGTCTGCTCTCTTAGAAGCAGACCACCATTTGAAAAAATGTACAGTTCAGGAAATGTAAACTCATAGGAAAGCTTTATTTAATGTGACTTGAGTTTAATATCCTATCATCTTCCATTTTTATCCAGGAGGTCTTTCAAGAGACTAATCTCAAATAACTATTTATATGCCCGTTGGTCACCTTAGTTAAAAATTCCTGGTGGTGATGTTTGATTATTAGTAGATTAGTCTGAAGTCTGAGCACATGTGAGAGTAAAGTGAGGAAGAAAGTTGTAAATAGTAGAGGGCTCTATTAGGTTGAGGCTTCAGCACAGAGTTGGTGAGAATCCTGCAAATATACAGAAATAAAGGTGCTTCCCAGCTCAGGTCAGTTTCCTGAGAAGAGACTCTAGACTCTGCGGTTTGCAGATAGGAGGTTTATTGGGTGACTTTTCTCATAAACAATACCTTTACAGAAGTGAAGGAAGCAGGCTCGGACAGAGGAAGGAGTTCAGTTTTGACAGAGTTTTAGCATTGGCCTTGGTGAGCTCGTGGAGACCTGCGGAGGGAGGACGGCCGTTTTTGCATGCAGTGGGCTTGTGCTCCAGCTGAGGAGCTTTAAGGAAACTCAGAGTTTCAGAAATCCTAGTATTTCCCAGTGGAATACAAAGAAATCTGCTCAGATGTTGTATAGAAAAACACAGATAACTCTGAAATGAAGACTCATTAGTGCATGGTTTTTATTACTTACAGTTTGGGCTCCGAAATTCTTAGGATATCAGAAGCTTGAGCAAGTCTTTGTATTGCTTTCTTACTTAAGGCAGTGATTTTCGACCTTTTTTATCTCTTGGCACACATAAACAAATTATTGAAATTTGTGACACACCAAAAAATACATTTTTTTGCTGATCTGACAAAAAATAAATATAATTTTGATTGATTCACATTGGATAGCTATTGTTGTGTTGGCTGTTGTCATTTTTAAAATTTGACAATCTAAGGGGAAAAAAGTCAGTGCCCCTGACTGAACTGGTATTGCATGCTTTAAAAATTCTTGTGGTATACCAGTTGAAAAATAGTGACTTACGGTAAAGGTAGATAGATACAAGGGAGGTGAGGTTTGGGAGCCATTCTGCAGATGTAATTGCATAACTTATGTGGGTGGTTGTTCTGGCTTTCAGCCACCACACACCCGCGTTAACTTTCTTCTGGCCAAGGCAGAGGGTTGGTTACAAGAGAGCCACTTCTTATCACCACTATTGAGATCTCTAGATGACACCTTATCTCAGAAACATCAGGTTGGAGTTGGACCCAGATATGACCTTGTTTCTTTTGTTGGATCATCTGACTTGATGGAGGCTATGCAGCAGCACTTAAAACTCTGGAGAGTCTACCCTTGGCAACTGCAATGCCCAGAAAGACTAAGGGCGTCAGACTTTGTAGAATGCCTCAAAGCCATGATTCGATACTAGCAAAGCTAGATAAAGAAGCCATGTCCAGGCCTATTTGGGTTTATCTTGGAGAGCTCGGTGACCACCTCCTTCTGTTTAGAGATCAATTTTTCTGCCTGACCCGGTGTACCGTGAAGTCTTGGCAATGTCACGGAAACCACCTATTCCAGTGAACACAATGTTTAAAGCTAGTTGCAGTCCATTGTCACTTGAACCAAGCAGTTTTGATTTGAGCATTAACAGTAATTTAATTGTGAATTTCTGAGTAACATTTTCCAACTGTGTAACTTCCATTGTAGGAATTGTTGTTAGGATGTTGTGCATAAAAAGTGAATCAGTGCTGCCTTAGGTTAATTTTTCTGTGTTAGTCTAGTGCGGCTTCCTTTTGTGAGCTCCTGGGTACAAGCTTCAGTGAGAAGTAGTTCGTAATGGCCATGGGAGATTCTAGTACCTGGAAATTTGTGTGTGGTAAATTAGGAAAAGCTTAGTGTGCACATAAAAATGAGTCTATTTATAGAGGAACTGATGGTTAGCAAAGTTAGATAATTTTACCAAGGTCATATAACCATTAAATGAGAAAGTTGAAATCTGAATGCAGTCCCAGGTCCAAAGCCTTGTTTTAACAACTATAGTATAACCACTGCCCTTGTGCATTGAGATTGCTTCCTTTTCTAAGGGGCTGCACTTTGAGAGTATTACTGCAGAGATTGAACTACCGATGCTACCATTTTGGAAAATGATCCTTTTCAAAACTTGGGAAAACTCTGTAGAAGCTCAGGGTATATCACCCCTCAATTCATTAGTGATGAGTAGAAACTCTTTCCTTGAATTGATTATGAAAATCTTACGGCTTAAAACTCAAGCTAATTTTTACTAATCATATAAATATGTGCAAGGCTCAGTTAAGCTCTTTGGAAACAGAAAATCACTTACAGTTTAGGTAAGCTTGGTATGAGCAACTGAAAAAGTAAAGAGCTGCCTATGGGAAGATTCACCCTTTCTTTGAAGATTATCAGGCTAAAGCAACTCCTTACGGACTGGTGTCACGATTAGTAAAAGTATGTAATTACCTGTGTGTTGTTCTGGACACACAGACACCCAATCCCCCAAACTTTCAAGGCTTTGTAATCTTTTCTAAAATTGTATGATTCATTCCTTTCAGATATAATAGCTTTTTAGAATGTTCTATTAAAGTTCAAGATTTTGACTACTACTTTGTGAATATTAAGGGAGGAATACATTAAAGACTTTTATGATACCCAAGGGAGGAGAAATTGGCAGCTAGCTAAGAGCAGCACCCTGAGGACTGTGACTGACTAGGCAGTAGGGAAAGGCAAGGTTCTCTGGGGCAGAGAACCTTTCCAGTTTGGTACCTTACTCTGTCCTCAATGTGTCTTATGCAGGTTCCAAATTTCTTTAAATTTTATTGTTGAACATATTGCTTGCTTTTCACATTTCTTCCATATTGCCATATAAGTTTTCCCTAGCTCTGTTGAAAACCATGTCTTTGTTTCAAACATGCACGTGAAAAACCCATTCCAAACCCCACAGCTAATGCAAGAATAGAGATTATCTCTTGAACTTCAGTGTCTAGTGTGGCATTGGGGTTTAGAATAAGTGAGTTATATGTCCTTTTTTGAATTATAATTTAATAACATGGTGATGAGATTTAAGGAACTTTGTGAATGATGCATGTTTGGGAAGTAGCAGTGTGAAGTGTCTGTCTCTGTATCCAGGACTGTGTTTCATACCCAAGAGACTTTCTGTTTTGTTTTGTTAAAAGGAAAAAAAAACAACAGAAGTATCAGGGCCCAGAAGATAAGCTTTTCTTTTTTTCATAATTCATCCTAGCTTGTCTCTAAGTGTGAAATAAAAACTAAACATGTATTTTTTTCTCAGGGTACCCTAATCTCTGTTTTTTCCTGGAACTCTGGAAGGAGAGCATTTCAATTGCCTAAAAGTTTTCCTTCTTCAGAATCTCTGTCCCTTCTCAGACCAGCAAGATTGGGTATCAGAAAGGCTGAACATTCTTGTCTAGCTTAGTCTTTTGAGAGACTGTTATTCTTTATTGATTGAAGCTACTGCAGAAAAACCCCTGGGAAATGATAGTGTTGGGACATGGGGCTTAAATCTGCCTTTATTATTATGCTTGACTTTCATGGTACTTAAGACTGAACTGCAGCATAAATTTCCATTTTATTTGAAATCAGTTCACTTTTTTGTAATTAGTTGATGTTCTTGTTTAAGGAAAGAAATAATTTAATACTTTGTTAATTATGTTTCAGCAGTAATTGTGTGGAAATGTCAGGCTGGTGCAGTTTGTATTTATAGTACACTTCTGTTCTTCCCATGAGTATGTTATCCAGTTTATTCAACGATTTAGGGCATCAAAGGTCCAAGTTTCTTTGCTCTTCTTCCTTCTCCCATTCATTCTCTCCTTCCTCTCCACTGTCCTCTTTGCTGCCCTCCTTGAGTTTTTACGCTGAGCAGAGAGTCATACTGGTTAATGTCTTTCGGCAAATGGATCTCTGATACATTTCACAGTGAAATTGAATCTGAGGGCTTCATAATCTGTTTAATCTACAGCTGCTCTTGGCTCTTACTATAAAAATGAACATTAAAAAAATTGGTCAATTATATGATGTGAATTAAAGATTGCCATCCCGCTGAGGGTTCAATCAGCCTTAAAAAATACAGTACTTACTAAAACAGCCTCCATTTCAGTACCAGAAATCACTACAGAGCTTTGGGTCATATGTTAACTTTATATTAAAAGATCAATTGTCACACTCTCTGATTTTATTGAAGCCTACATGAATTCCAGCTCCCTGACTGTGGCTTGAATTCCAGGAAAATTTGCGTGCCTTTTCTGTTTTTCTGCCTTTTCACAGATACATTTTAAAGGCATTGTGGTCTAAATGTTTAATTCTGGAAGAATGAAAGTGATAAAGAACTGGAATTGCTTTTTATTCTACCATCTGTTTTACCATTTGTCTTCTATAATGAGAACATTAAATTGAGCTTCCCTACCTATTTCTTTTTAAGGCTCTGATTTAGTGCATACCAGCAAGAGATAACCATGTGTAGGCCTTTCTGGTCAGTAAGAGTCAGTTGCCAAATCTTTGTTGATGGTTTTCTATTGAGCAATAAGTTATATAGGAGGGTAATTGATTAATCTTTATTCCCAATTTGTGTGCAGTCTATATAGTAAAACATTTGTGAACACCCTGTGGTAAAATGAAGTTACTTATTACATAGATACAGGGCTACATTTGGAAGGGATTTTTCTCTGTTTGATTATTTGGTGTAGTGTCAAGCTGGTTAATGTTTTAAAACTATTGTAGAAGGGAAACAAGGGAAAACTTAGAAAAGTCTGATTTTTATGTCTCTTACTTTACTAGAGGCATTCAGCAGGCTATGAGTTTTGACTGGAGGCATATGAACACTAAAAGACAACAGCTGCTAGATGCTATAAAATAGTTAAATTCTCCATCTGGTTTGCAATATGGGTGAAGATTTGCTGCAAATATGGATTGAGTGCCTTGCTCCAGTTAGTTTACAAATATGGCAGGTCCTTTTAGTTACAGAACATGAAGTGTGGTCCTGAGCACCAGAGAAATAAACTCTTACAAACATTCAGCAAAAATGCAATAAAGATTAAAAACAATACCATTTTATTTAAAATTTGCTCTACTTAATTTCTAGAAGTGAGTTTTTGCATCTTCAAGAATCTGACAAAGAGTAGAAAAATCTTAGGCCTAGCTGAAGTTTGGGAGAACAGTGAAGTGAAAAGAAGATCAAAGATATTCATAGCCAAGTGTCATGGGTTCGATACCCAGTCAGGGCACATGACTAGGTTGCACATCAGGTCCCCAGTTGGGGGCGGGAGTGAGAAGCAACCACACAGTGATGTTTCTTTCCCTCTCTTTCTCCTTTCCCCTCTCTCTAAAAATAAATAAATAAATAAACAAATAAATAAAAATAAAAAAGATATTCATGTTAGAATCGATCAAAGATATTTTGTGTTACAATCAAAACTGGCCTAATAAAGAAGATTACACTTTGAATCTGGTATTCCTTCCTTTAAGTAAGTTATTTTTTTTTAAATAAAACCACCCACATTTTAAATTTAAAAATTTAAAATTTATTTTTAAATTGAGATATAATAACATCATATTACTTTCAGGTGTACAACATAATGATTAAATATTTGTATGTATTATAAAATTATCACCACCCATTATCACACTTAGTTACAATTTTTTTCCTGTGATGAGAACTTTTAAGACTTACTCTCTTAGCACCTTTCAAATACACAATATAGTATTATTAACTATAGTTACCATGCTGTACATTATATCCCCAGGACTTATTCATTAATATTTTATAATTGGAAATTTTAATCTTTTGACCACCTTCTTTCATTTCGGTCTCCCCCCATCCATTCTTTTCATCTGAGTTTGGGGTTTTGTTTTCTGTTTTGTATTTTGTTTTGGATTTCACATATGAGGTAATGTAGTATTTGTCTTTCTTTGTCTGACCTATTTTATTTACCTTAATGCTCTCAATGTCCATCCATGTTGTTGCAAATGACAAGATTTTTTAAAGACCATCAGCTGATTTCTCTGAAGAAACTTTGCAGGCTAGAAGGGGCTGGCAAGAAATATTCAAAGTCATGAAAAGTAGGGACCTACAGCCAAGATTGCTATACCCAGCAAAGCTATCATTTAGAATGGAAGGGCAGATAAAAAGCCTCCCAGACAAGAAAAAACTAAAGGAGTTCATCATCACCAAACCATTATTATATGAAATGTTAAAGGGACTTTTTTTAAGAAAAAGAAGATCAAAACTATGATCAATAAAATGACAATAAACATATATCTATCAATAATTGAATCTAAAAAACAAACTAAGCAAACAAGAACAGAGACAGAATCATGGATATGGAAAGGATTTTTATGGCTGCCAGATGGGAGAGGGGTGTGGAGGGATGGGTGAAGAGGTGAGGGGATTAAGAAGTACAAATTAGTTACAGAATAGCCATGGGGATGTATAGGAAATGGAGTAGCCAAAGAATTTATATGGGTGACCCATGGAAATGAATAATGGTGAGGGGTTGCCTGAGGGAGTCGGGGTGCTGGGTAGAGGGGAAAAAAGGGGGAAAATTGGGACAACGGTAATAACATAATTGATAAAATATAATTACTAGTTACTAATTGATTATTAAGGGAAAAGTGGTAATCTCATGGTGTGGAAACCTGGGAATCATCACTCTGATTAAGCCAACTAACATTGGGAAATGTCCCTCCTGATACGATGCACTGAGGAAAACAAACTGATATACTTAACCGAAATCTAATCATGAAGAAACATCATGATTAACACAGCATCAGGCAAATCAATGTTGAGGGATATTCTACATAATGACTGGCTTGTATTCTTTAAAAATATAATGTCAGGAAAACAAAAAAGGTTGTAGAACTGTTCCAGATTAAAGAATATTGGAGTCATGACTGGTAATAGCAATTTGTGATTCTGGATTCCAGACAAGTCAGTCTCTCCCTCTCCCTCTCCCTTTTCCCTCTCCACCATCATCTCCTTTATCTCTTTGTCTCACTCTGTCTGTCTCTCCAAATTGTATGGATTGATTTCTGTATGATCTTTTTATAAAAGTCGAAAACAACATTTAGGGCATTACTTGTCCTTGCCTATGCCAGCCATAATGAAGGACATGTGCTCTGGAGGGGGTTCTTAAGTGAAGGGAGAGCAGAGCTTGGGGCTATAGGGAGTTTGTAACACACTCTGAAGGGACCATAGTTATCTAACAGGAACGAGAGATCATTAGGACTAAGGGAGAAGTGGCTTGGAGCAAGAGACATGGCAATCGTATATGCAAGGTTCAGAAAAAGTGCTTTAAAAAGTTAGCTGGCCCACGGAATTTGTAATAGAAATCACCTTGCTAAGAATTTATGCTGGAAGTGAAAAAGAGCTGATGTCCACTCCCTTGTTACTGTGTAACTCCAATAATGTATGTTGAGCTTTTACAGAAGGGAAATTCAAGTCATAGATTTATTTTAATTTTGTTCTTCCGGCTGCTGGAGCTCTTCTGGGTGCCATAGTTTTAAGTGAACTTCTCTAGAGAAAGAACCACCAAGGACTCTGAGTGAGAGTCATAAGTGCACCTTAAATAGTGGTGTCTCACTGCTAGTCCTAGTATAGAATGTCTAGATAACACCCTCATACTTAGCCCTCTTTATCAGCAAGGGGGTACTTTGTGGAAACTGTCTCTCTGCTCTGCTGGTTGGAGTAGAAAACCAGGTACTGTGTCAGTACAGAAGTCTACTTTCTCCCTTCTTTCTGGAATCCTGTTGAGTCTTGGGAAGTGTATGGAAGAAGGAAATATCTCCAATTACTGTTTTAAACCAGGAAACTGTAGTCCTGCATTCTTTTGATATCGAGGAGAAGGGGCTGCGCCATTCAGTTGTGTTTCAACTTGTAATTTTGACTACATATGCAGGGACTCAGAAGTGACTACCAGTGCCCAAAGCCTTGGGGTGGTATGGGGGCCAATAAATGATGTCCTAGTAATTGAGTTTCTTTCGTCTTATGCTTATAGTCATTTATGCAGTATTTTGATGTATTTGCCAATAATCAAAACTCTTGGGCTTTGGTATTCTGTGATAATTAAGATCATTCCTTATTATATTATTGAATCTGGAGGTGGAACATAGGTTCAAAAAACATTTATTTGGCACTTATCATGTGGGAAACAACTGACAGCATTTGTCACTGCCCAGTCCCCTTCCTCCACCTTCCGACCTTCTGTCCCCTACCCAGCCCCAAATTTCTGTCTATGTGCAATCAGTGCCCAGTCAGATATCACTGCATAAGAAGGTTGACATGGGAAAGGAGTGAATTTAATTACTTTACTATGAACACTGGAGAGAAATCTCATAATGAATTGATCAAAGCAGCTAAAAATGTAAAAATCTTGTAAATTCAGGCTCAGGATATATAATGGAAATTGCTTAGTTGTATTGAATAGTCTCTTGAAGTGGTACTTGCTTCTCCAGTACAGCTCTCCTTAGTGATTATCATGTTTTTTTTGTCACAATGACAAAAATGGGTGTAAATATCATCTAGGTAGCAGTGTCTTATGTTCTTTCAAGTTGATGTTCATCAGTTGCCTGTTAGCAGGACTCATTGAAACCCTCCACTTTTAGTAAAGGCCCAACTTTTCCTAGTTATCCTTTGAGCAGAGAAAAGGTACATGTGGCCTTGAAAAAATGTGCACATCATCTGTTCTCTTCCTTCAATCAGGTTGGAATGTGCTGACTTTGCCTCTGTCTGTGGAGTTTCATGAAGTATCTCCAGGGGTTTTCAAGGCCAGACAAGGAAATCTCTGAAGGCAGATGAAAGGGAAGTCTGTTCAGGAAGTCCAGCACAAGCCAGAGGAAATTTTCTGCATCTAAAGGCAATCTGTTTCTTTTTTTTTCTTTTGGACAAAGTTCTGAGAAGAAAAGAAGGCACGTGCTGCCTCCTGAGTAGAAAGGACCATCGCATCAAAGTCTGGTTGGCATGAGCTCCTTGTTGGAGGAGCTCTCTCCAGTCGTGAGAAAAGGAATGGGCGACATAGTCTTCTGAGTTAGAACTTCCCACTGCTACCTGCCTCTCCTAAAATACCTTCCTTTTTAGGGGGTTTTGTGTTTCATTCAGAAACCCACCACTAGGATGTTGTCATTGAAAATACTTGAGTTATATCAAATACAACATTTTAAAGGTGGAAAATTGACTAGAACGATTATGAAAAGAACCACTGAAATGTTATGAATAAAGTAGGATGCCTGTTTTGAATTCAGTAAACACAGCTTGAGACTTTGCAATGCTAGCTAATGAGCCTCCCTAGATGAGTAAGGCCTGCCCTTCCAGAGCCTTCAGCTCAGTGGAGTGGTCACACCGCCCAGTGTGGTGTGAAAAGCATGTGACAAGAGCACATACAGTGTGCCACGTGGAGGCAGGGGTAAGTGTATCGGAGGGAGATCAGGAAAGCGTCCGCTGGGGCGATGCCATTGTTACTGGTGTCTTGCAGGTTTTCACCAGATGCAGAAGAGGGGAAAGGAGACGGCGCAAGCAGAGGGGTGGACATGTGCCAGGACAGCGAGGCATGTGTCTATGAGCATCTTGGGCATCTAGAGCTTTGTGGTGGATGTTGCATAAGGTGAGTCTAAGGTCCGCTGGGGTTAGATGGAGAGGAGAGGTTGAAAGCATGGAAGTAAGGTGAGGGTTACTGGGCATCCCTAAACTTCAGTGGTGGGGACCAAGACACAGGAGTCTAATGCTACCTAAAGAGAGAGAGATTGTCTGTTGAACAAACAAACTATGTAAGATGTCAGCAAAACACAGATTTTTGTCTCCTGCTGACATGGTATAATTTCTTCGATGGAGTACAATACCCTTGCCTCAGGATGGGCGTCCCAGCAGGCCTGTGACTTTTCTGCTTGTCCTTTGTAAACTGACTCTCCTATTTTAGGTTGCACACACACAGTCCCAGTCCTGTACTTACAAGTGTTCAGCTCAGCATATTAATGAACATTATAATTTTCATTCAAAAATAAGACTCATCTTCATCCACCACAGTCTCCTATGAGCTCCTGTCTCCGCTGTGGCTTGGTCTGGAGCAGGTGGGAGGGAACCAGTGTCTCGAAAAGGGAAGCAGGTTTGGGTTCTTCTGTTTTTCTCATGCTCCCCACTCTCTAGATGAGGTTTTGGATCTCATTAGAGGGTAAGAGCCTTTTGTGACTGGATGGCATCACTCTCTCCAAGCCTGACAGATGTTTAAAACTGGGTCTCTTCCTTTTGGGAGACCAGTTCTGAGACTCTCAATATGTAAATTTTGGATGATTGCATGGCACCTTTCTTTGAAGTTTTACTATTGTTACTTCTTGGGATCTCAGTGGAAATGCTGATTTTAATATACTTATCAGTGTACATTATCTGGGTGTGGGGAGTATGGAAAGCTGGATTGGAGATACATTAGGAAAAGGAAGGAATGATGTGGGTAGGTAAAATTTAAAAAATGAATTTATTTAGAATTGATGATGTGTTAGGTGCTGTTCTAAACATGTAATGCTCTTAATTGTCATAATTTTATGACATAAGTACTAATATTTCCTCCATTATATAGATGGGGAAATAGAAGTACAGGGAGGTTAAAGAATTTGCCCCAGACCCTAGTCAGGAGCACTGCCAGGATTTCAGCCTGGACAGTCTGACTCCCTAGACTGCTCTTAATCAGGACGTTGCATTGAGTGCTACAAAATGCCAGCAATTGTGCTAACACTTTACATATACGCTGTCATTTAACACTTTCACCCTCTTTTAGAAATGAAGATTCTGAAGCTCAGAAGGTTCATTAATTTGCTGAAGGTCCTATACGCCGTGCAGCTGGGGTATTAACCAGCTTGGGTTGATTCCCAAGGTGTTTTGCTCTTGGCGACTGCATTACTGGTTTCCTCATAGAGAATGCATCATGGCAGCTCACCCCGGAATTTTGGGGACAGCACAGGGGTTCAGAGTGCAGACTCTGGGCCCGGACCTCCTCAGTTCAGGTCATGGGCCCTCACTGACCAGCTGGAGAACATTGAATGAACTCTTACCTGCTCTGCTTGTAGAGTTCGTACTGTGTGCCTCATTCAGCCTCACCTGCAAACTGGGGGTAATAACTGTACCTACATGGGTAGAGTCATTATGAAGGTAAAATGAGGTAATATGACTAAGCACTTAGAAGATGCCTAGAACATAACAAGTGCTCTACAAATGTTAGCTGTTATTATTCTATTATATTAATTCAAAACAGGCTCAGGAACTTTTGCTGCTTGCATGTGCCGGTTCCAAGGCTATTCATAAATAGTAAGTACAAATTCAGGTTGTGGGAATAGCGTTCACCTCAGCGTTCCCAGGGACTAAGAACTTCTGTGTGAGGTAAAATGACTTTCTGTCAAGGTGATAATTATTCTCAGGTTCTTTTTTTTTGTTTGTTTCCTTTTTTGTTTGTTTTAACATTTCTATCTTGTCACCCGATTATACATTCGAGCAATTACGTAGGAATTTAGGACTTCAGGTTTTCTTGGGAAGAGCAAATTTGAATAGTCTTCAATCTTACTCCTATCAAAAGCTTAGGGTCTTGCCCTAAGTTCATGATGTGAATCTAGTCTCTCTTGACTTCGATGGATTTCTTTATTCAGAAACAAATTATTGAGTGCTTCTAATGTGCTTGGTACAATTTTGGATACTGAGGACACAGCAGAGAACAAAACAGACAAAAGTACCTGCCATCAGCGAACTTACATGCTAGTGGGTGAGAAAGACAGTAAGTAATAAAGACAATAAATAAATACAGTAAGTCAGACAAGCAATAAGGCAATAGAGAGGAATAAAGCAGGCAAAGAGAGGATGTGGTAGGGGTTGTAATTTTAAATACAGTTCAGATGTAGGTGTGATGATCTAATTATAGTTTTGTTAAAAAAAACAACTTTTATCACTTAAAGCAATATACAGATGTATATTTTAAATAATCCAGAACTGAGTCAGGGGCATGAGGAAGGAGTTACGGCTGAAACAAAGGGACGCTGCAGGTTACATGTTGAAGCAGAGTGACAAGTATGTGGAGGTTCATTAACCTCTTCGCTCTACTTTTGTTGTGTATTTGAAAACCTCCACAATAAAAAAATTAAAAAAAAGAAAAATTCTGACATCATAAACATACACAAATGAAAACAACTGGATTCCATAGACAAAAGAACCCAGATCTACAGAGTTAGAAAAATCAATAATATTATTACTTAAATTTATATAAACAATTTTCTATTTATCTAGAAAATATTTTATATTAATTGGGTTTATAGAAAATTATTAAATTAAAAATTAACAAAATAATTTGGTGTCAGGGACAGCTTTGTTGAGAAGGTGCAGTCCAAATGGAGACCTTGTGGCGAGGAGTTGGGGGGCTGTGTGTATTGGAGGTTTGGGCAATGAGACAATGAGCCATGGGGAATTCTGGAGAAAAGCCTTGGAGACTGAGAAAAGCGAGTGATCCAAACTGTGAATCAAATTCCATGACTGTTGTTGGGGGAAGGGCATTATTCTTGCATGGGGACAAATGGTGGATGTTGATGCCCTTCATGTATATCTGCTTTACAATTTAGGAAGCTCTTTACTAGGTGGGGCCTAGGTCTTACCCATCATTGCTTCCCCAGTGCCTGGCCGATATCCTGTGTTCCTTGAATGAACATTTCACTTTCTCATATCTTCTATGACAATCCTGTAGGGTAGACAGAGAAGGAATCTTTATTCTCACTTAATACAAACAAGGTAGCGTTTATATTATTAGGAGGCTGAAATCACAGAGTCGCTTGTTATATGGTAAAGTTATTTGATGTCAAGTCTTGTGGGTCTCTTCCTTCAACCACACGATCTGTTCAGGGGCCCTATTTCTTGGTATAGAAGAAATGCTAGATGATTAGTTTTGGGGGTGGTGGTGGTGGTGCCAGTTTGAGAGGTAAATTAAAGCAGTGGTGCTTCATGCTTTTAGACTTTTAGGGCCAAATTAAATTTCCTGAAACTGTGTGTGGCCAGAGAAAATAAGAAATCTTATTTCTAAACTGAGGCATGAAACTGTTGCTCTGAGACTCTTATCACTTAACATTGAAAAAAAGTAAAACAGTACAAGAGCCACAAAGGCATTTTATATGCTGCTTACGGTTAAACACCCAGGAAATTGTGTGCATATGTCTACGTGCACATACGTTGTACTCCAAGTTCCATGGTTTTAAACTTTCTTTCCATATGTAGAATTTTTATAACCAGCAAATATATGGGACTTTGGGGTTTAATGAAAAGATGTGTATGCATAACATATGTTTCCCTTTAT